>NC_044057.1:80000-267500 GCF_902167405.1 Gadus morhua
GCTCTCATGTGTTCCCTTTCAAACAAGTGTTTGCTGATTCAATTTAACCGAGGATGATACACCAGAAGTGTAACCAGTAGCGATGGTTCTCTTAAGTACTCTCACTGTTGCAGCGCACTATCTCCGTGATCTCTCCTACACTTTGTTCCACCCCACCTCCATATCCTGTTTCAACTTGAAGTGTGGGCTATTATGGCGAGTGAGAAATCAACCTCTCTCTGGACACCATAAGAACTGGCATCAGAATTGCATTTACCATTGCGCTTGTTTGTCTCAGATTTTTTCTTCAGAGTCAAATAATCCCAAATAAGAAACTGGTCAGGAGAAGGCTGATTTGGTATTCTGGTGGCTGTTCACCACTAGAAGGGGCCAGTATGATTAGAGAATCTGATCCAAAATGTCCTCTTGTAGCTTGTACTCAAGTTCACTCAAGCACAGCTGCTATGGCTCAATGGATGTCTTTGTTGTAATGGCGGCCGGCTTCATTGAGACAACTGTTGTATATCTGGATAACATCTATCTCGAATGATAGATGGTAAAAAGAGGGAGCAGAAAAGAGCAGGCGACAGCAAGATTTTACAAAAACATCCCTGCCTTCCTATTCGCTTGCCGCCCATGAGTCTCCACCAACGAGAAGGGTTACGTTCACTTCCCTGGGATGCATCTATGATAACCATTTCCTCAAATGCATCAGAAACACACAAACAGAAGGAGTCAAAACAAAAGCCACAAAAGGAGACGCAGCAAGGCGAACAAAGCGAACAAAGAGACCGATACATGGTAAGGCAAACACCGGCCTAGACTTACTGGTGACGGCAATGTTGATTTCCCCGGTGTGAGGGGTGAGTTCTCCGTCCGAGGGGACCCCCTGAGGGCCCCCAGAAGGCCTCAGGGGCTCCATGCTGATGGAGGCTTCGTTGGAGAGGTCCACCAGAGCCATCCTCTGACTGCCCGAAGTCTGGCTGCGGCCTATCCTCTCCATGCCGAAGGCCACGTTGTCCACGCACGGCAGGTTGGTCTTATGTTGGGGAGACACACATGCCTTAGCTTAGCTTGTTTTAGAATTGTTTACAGTGGCTTCATTTGGGAAAATATAATATTTGGGGATAGATCTAAGATTAGCGACTTCTTTCTTAGGTTTGTTTAGTTTAATGAGTGATCTAGTATTTGCCCTGTTTTTTGTATTTTACCTGCATTTGACCTGAAACTATTTTTATTCCTCGACTTACTGCATCTTAGCAGCACGTTACCGGCATCTGTCCGTTTCTTACCAGCATTTTGAACCACTGAACCAACATATCAGAAAAACAATCCTCATATTTGCAAACTAACATGGCAATTAATCGCTATCTTATTCTTTGTTTGGTTTAAATTATCTTAGTTTAGCCACCTAGACTGGGACTCCAGAAAGAAAAAGCTGTTCTTTGTTGGCGTTGTAAGTATCTGTCCTGAATTAGTATTTCTATTGTATGGATTTGCCAATATTAAATCCGTAGCATATGTCCTAGCTCACTGCAAAACAGAAACAATCACAATGAGGTCCAGTAGTCTTAACTTTGAAACGCTCCGTTTCTTTTGCCACTTTATGGATACATTATCGTTTGGTAGTTTGAGCTTGAAACTAAAACTAAAAAACGATGCCAAATACAAAACCCTCAGAGTTTTGTGTACAGAAAGTTGGTGGTTGCCCTTAGTGTGTATAATTAGTAAATGCTACACGTGAACCTCCTAAGAAGGTGCATTTTGATTGGTTCGCTATCTCAGGATATAGGGCAATATCTCATGATTGAGATCTCAAATTGGGATATTGCTTGGCGGTCGAATAAACCGCTAATAAAAATAAATAAATCCCGGCACAAAGGGTTATCTTGTTTAGTGTTCACGTGTTGTATATACTAAAACAATTTTCACCTCAGGTAATGATTGTTAAATGGCTTTGAAAATCCCATCAACTATGAGGGCTCCCTAGTGCCATGAGTGACTGGACGTGGCCAGCAGGGGAAGATGTTTGCTCCTTTGCACAATGCAGAGGAAAAGAAAGCTCTTGAACGTCAAAGGTTAAGCTTGATTTTATGACATGTAAGAAACATTACTATATACACTAATGACTAGCTAACAGCTAAATAACAGATACAAAACCATAATGACAGAAACAACAAAAGAAGCAGAAGATGTTAAAACGTGTGTGTTTGTGATGTGTTTTGGGGGGGACTCACCATGATCCCCAGAGCTTTGAGGATGTTGAGTTTACACATGGGGCACGTACAGTGCTCGTTGAGCCAGGGGTCCACACACATCTTGTGGAAGACATGCCTGGAACAGACACAGGTAGGAAGAATGAAGGACCGAGGGGGGGAGACAGAGGGGGAGGTGAGGGACAGAGCGTGGAGGCAGAGGGAGAGAGAAGGGGAGGTTGCAGAGGGAGAAAGGGAGAGAGTGAATGCAGGAGGAGGGCAGGAGGAGGAGTACGGTAGAGGGGTTAGAGAGAAAATGGGGAGAGAGGGGTGAGTGGCGGATGGTAGAAAAAGAGAGTAGGGGGGAGAGAGGTAAAGGATATCTAAAGGATTCATTTATAGAGAGAAGCTTCCTGGTCAAATACAGTTATCTGTCTCCCTTGTCTACAGTACGGTTGTCATCCCGTTGATGCTCAAAGGGTCTTATTTTAACCAGTTACATTAGAACCTGGTGAAGAACTAGCAGAACTGCAGCGTCCCACAGGGGGGCGCCAGAGCAGAACTAGGGCTTGGGCCATAAGGGGAAATTCCGGGGGGGGGGGGGGTCTCCCTGGTTAAATTCAATTAAAAAAGCTTGATGTCACGACCATTGTTTTGAACACCGATGCATTATTGATCTTTATTTTTACACCTGATGGAAGTATGTTTTCTTTCCCTACGAGAGTTTTCTACTTTGTTAATGCATAATAATTAAAAAAAAAAAAAAAAAAAATTGATATTTTTTTTTATTTATTTTATATACATTGGTAGTCAAGGCGGGGCCCTATTGTTGATAAGGCGGCCGCCTTAACAACACAGTGCTGGGGGAAACACTGATATCTACAGTCAACGTTCTCTAATAATGACTCTAATAATGAGTATATAGTTAAAAAATACCATTTGATTTAGATAGTAAAATTTCCTTTCAAATGTTCTTTTATTGATAACATTATAATAACGAATCTATAACATTGGTATTTACTTTAGTATTGCGCTAAGACAGACATCACCACCAGGGGACGCCAAACACTGGATCGTGGTTGGTTGTGACGGGTTCATTCTGCGATGACCCTGTTCATAGCTTTTTGACAATGAGCGGGGCAATGGGCCAGCTGGACTGGATGATGCAACAAAAACATGCAGCGACGCATATCCAGAAACACACACACACTCAGGCCCAGGCAAGTAAACAGGCACACATCGAAGCAAACCCACGACAAATGCACACATAAACATAGACAAACACAGACACATGCACACACACACACACACACACACACACACACACACACACACACACACACACACACACACACACACACACACACACACACACACACACACACACACACACACACACACACGCACATGTGATTGCCTTTATATGTGCTTTTGTGTGAACGTACAGAGGTCCTTCTCCCAGCTCTCACCTCTCCCAGGCTTCACAGTTCACATCACGAGTGTTAATGACTCATCAAGCATCCATTTTAAAACAACACGCCGCTTCAGCAATTGTGATCTACGATATGGAGCAAATACTGAAGCCAACGGACAAGGTGTCCGAGCTTCTAGAACCCTTGAATCAATGTTGTGGAAGTGAAAAGAGGCAGAAATGCCCCTTTTTTTGTCTGTGTTCACCGGCACAGTTAGTTCTTAATCCTCCTATAGTTATGGTCCTCATAACTCATGTTTATTTAAAAAAAGGAAAGGTCATATCTTTTTTCTTTAACACAATGAGTCTGATAGTCTTTGCAACTACAGACATCTCATGTGCATGTCAGGTCAACCCTTCAAATTTAAAGTAAAAAACATGCACGTTCAGACTTGGATTAACCCTACTGACTCTAACCAAAGGCACCAAATCGCCCAAATGAGCCTTATACACATAGAGAATAAATGCACCCAGTGGTTGTGTGCTGTGCCCCGTTAGACGGTGAGCAGCCAGCTCATTTGGAGCAGTTGAATTCATTACAGGACAAGGTGTGGGTTGTGGTACACCTGAGGTTACTTCTGGCAGCCTGTTTGGATGAGCAGAACTGCAAGGACTAAAACCAGATTAAACACACTGCCATTTTATCGCAGTGGAAAAAAGGTCTGCACGGACTAATCATGTACACAAGCTTTCCCCTAACTGCTATATTCACACCCTTCTGCTTGACTCACAGAGATATACTTCATGAGGCAACATTCCTCACACACATATGAGCTCAATTTGGGATCACACAGAGTCTAAACCTTTATTTGATACCAAACACATATAAAAAAAACTGCTTTTAACTCAACTAAACAATAACATAAGTGCATCTAAGGGTGTGCATGTGAACAATATATGGGTGTGGGTGGGTGTTAATATATAGACAAGGGATACTTTTGCCTGAATGTGAGATGAGGTTGGGATACATTAGATTATACAGGGTCAAAGGTCGAGAATATCCGCACGCATGCTTATTCTGAACTTACTTGCAAGGCAGGATTCGCACCACGTCGTTGGGCTGGTAGCCCTCGATACACACTGCACAGTGGTTGAAGTCTGGGTCAATTTCCTGAAACACACACACACGCACACACACACACAGTAACAGGATGTTGCAGCTGCAGAAATGTTTCTTAAATCGTACTACTCGACGAAACATCAAATCTTCTTATTTTTGACTTCAAACACGACATATTCAACAATGTGTATGAGTGTTTGTGTACGTGTGTGTTGTACGGCTGGGGCCAGCAGTCTGAGGTAACAGACTGTTTCTCCATATGTTTCCAATCAACCCTTTTCTGGCCTCAAACACCTGGCAGCTCTGGGCGCCAGAGACCTCCCCTTCTTCTCCTCCACCTCCACCTCAACACGTTGTCTGAAACCTTTCCAGAACCTATGAGGCCATCTTATCCTTTACATTAACCCCGGCTCCCGTGTCATTCGGGAATAATACGCTGATCTTTCAGAAATTCGCAGAAGTCAACTGGCAAAACACTGAGGTCTGAATATCAGATTTGTGCGACTGCGTTTTGAATATCAGAGACCCGATGAGTCCATGCTTTAAGTCGTGCATGTTAACAGCTTGTTTAGAAATGCCAGGATGGGTTTGTCCAGGTGAGAGTTTACATCTTCACCTCTCTCCTTCCCCTCCTTTCCTTCCAAACCTTTCCTTCACCTCCTATACTTCACCTCTCTTCCCCCTCCTTTCCTTCCCCCTCTTTATCCTCTGCCTCCTATCCTTTCCCCCTGGCCCCTACCCTCACGGCTCAGGCTGTTTGCAATCAATAATGGGCCGGAGATTTCTCTTGTAAATGTGCTGACCTGGCCGTCCCGGTGTACTTTGAAATGTGGTCGTGATGACCGTGGCTTTGGACACTGCGCTGTTAATAACCCCCTCTGTGTGTGAGCAGAAGACAGTGAGTCTTTCCCCATTCATCCACATTGTTAACAATGGACAGCAGCGCATTAATACATCACGACAGGCAGCGCATCGGCCCGGGGCTCACAGCCAATCAGAGAGCTCTGAAACTGGCCAAGAATAAATGATGGGGGACGAGCAGCGGGTGACAAAGAGAGTGATTAACAACAGGAGAGCCGACATGCGGAAACAAGACAGGGACGGAATAGAGAGAGAGAGAGAGAGAGAGAGAGAGAGAGAGAGAGAGAGAGAGAGAGAGAGAGAGAGAGAGAGAGAGAGAGACAGAGAGAGAGAGAAATCTGAGTGGGGCAGGATGGTTAAATGACTTCATTCTGGGAGAAAAAGAATAAGAGTAAGTGAGAAGTCACAGAGAGAGAGAGGGAGACAGAGACAGAGAGAGGGAGATGACCCAACGCAAGGCAGTGAGGAGGGGTAGTGGAGAATCAATTCTGAGTTATTTCTGGATACTGGCTATCTGTCTCTCATGACAGAGGACAAACAGCCTCAGAGCCAAGGACATGCCATTGCGCAACCCCACCCCCCTGGCCCAGACACGCACACACAAAACACACCAACAACCGCCCCCACCCACGGCGCCTGCACATGGGGCGATCAATAACCTCCACAAGGAGTGTCCTCACCCTTCTAGACCCACCCGAATCGAAATGGAGAAGACACCCACGATATTTCTTAACGAAAACTCGCGAACGACTTCAGCTGAATCTTTCTCTGTTTTAAAGGGCTCCAGGGATTAGCAGTTATGAAGCCGCGCCCAGTTTGGCTTAGAGCGGAAGACCGTTGTCATCAGGTGTTTTTAAATGTAGGCAATGTTCAAAGTCAAAAATTCTTAATAAGCTATCTTCATATCATATTATAAACTATACTGAGCTGTGAGTATATAGTCAAATAAAGGGTATATGCTACTGGATTGTACATTACAATGCAGGTGTAATGTTATAAAACCTCCATGTATGGATTAAAAATTGGATAACAGATTCAATTACAATAAAATGAAACATCTCAGATAATTAGTTTTGTGTTCTTCCTAACACTCTCCAACTATAACTGCCATTCCCCTCACCCTATGTATTCCCTCCACCACTAACCCTAACCCTAACACTCTCCAACCCTAACTGCCAATCCCCTCACCCTATGTATTCCCTCCACCACTAACCCTAACCCTAACCCTAACACTCTCCAACTATAACTGCCATTCCCCTCACCCTATGTATTCCCTCCACCACTAACCCTAACCCTAACACTCTCCAACCCTAACTGCCAATCCCCTCACCCTATGTATTCCCTCCACCACTAACACTAACCCTAACCCTAACACTCTCACCCTATGTATTCCCTCCACCACTAACACTAACCCTAACCCTAACACTCTCACCCTATGTATTCCCTCCACCACTAACCCTAACCCTAACCCTAACACTCTCCAACCCTAACTTCCAATCCCCTCACCCTATGTATTCCCTCCACCACTACACACGGCAGTAACCGGTTTCAAGCAGGAGAGATCTTAAACCGCGTGTTTGAGCTGACGTGACGCTGCTTCCATCCTGCAGAAACATTGCAGACTGCAGTTTTTCGAACATCATTCTCAGGGAATCTTTTTTTTTCTTACTTATTGACTTGATTAGGATTAGATTTCCACACCCCCTAAGAAGCCCTTGAAGTCTGTCTGGCACTCATGACTGATGGGTGTTGGCTGGCTGTGCAGAAGCTGCCAGCCGCCAGGCAATGGAGGTGGTACATGGAATGACGTAGCAACCTGCCTCACACTGTGGAGAAACACGCAACGAAGACGACCTTTTCCGTTGGCAGCCGCTGTTCCATTTTGTCTGAGCTGGATCACTTAAAACGTGTACGTATTAAACGGTTCCCTCAGCAATTACAGGTTGTGAGTTTGAAAACTAAAACCACCCATTGAGGTTCCATTCTAAATTGTGCACTTTTGTTTGGATTTGATGCTTACGTAGTTACACTCCATAGTGTGCCTGCCTGGACGTCGGCTCGACATGATAAGCACTGCCGAGGGCACCTCCTCCTCAGCCGCCACAACCAATGAGCTGTTAGCGGTTATTGGTGACTACACAGGAAGTGGTGTTTCATGGCATGCCTCATCTTTGAACATCTCAACTTCCTCCTCTCCCTCACACTCCACCTCTCATCTTCCTCTTCCTCTAACTGCCCCTGACTCCAGCCCTCCCAGTGGACCACCTATGGGAGGGGGTGGATTCAGTTTCTGCATCTCTCACTCTTTCTCCCTCCTGCCATCTTGAATCTCCACTGTGTATCTCTCTCCACTCTTCCCCCCATTCCCATCTCTAGCATTTTCACTGAACATTACTCTCCTTTTATCTCTCCTTCCCTCTCTCCTTCATCATCTAACTGTATCTCTCTCTTGTTCCTGCCCTCCCTCTCCAATATTGTCTCATTTTCCCTCTCTCTCTCTCTCTCGCTCTTCCTCACATATGTTTTATTCATGGCAGGGGATGCGATGTGACCTTGCCCAGCGTCAGTCCAGGCCACAAAGCTGTCTCCCCGACACCACTAATGCTACACAACGTAGCCTAGCCTTACCTAACCTAGCCTACTATCCAAGCTAGCCAAGCTAGCGTGGGCCGGAAATGCGTCAAAGATTTAGCAGATGCATTGCAGATTGCGGTCTATTCACCATACGTAAGTCAGTTCACTTCAATGACTCATGAGTGGTTTGAATAAATTTACCTTAAACTCTATACTCCTCCTCAGAAACGACAGTGTACGTGTTCATTCATGCCACTAGATGGAGAGCGGGTGGGATTGGATATCAGGGCTATTAAAGTAAACCAGTAAAGTATTTTGTTCAGCACAAAATGTCCACTGGCTCCAAGATGTCTTAGCGGGTCAAACAAACAACTTCATATATCAGGATTGATTAATGACACACTCTCTCTCTCTCTCTCTCTCTCTCTCTCTCTCTCTCTCTCTCTCTCTCTCTCTCTCTCTCTCTCTCTCTCTCTCTCTCTCTCTCTCTCTCTCTCTCTCTCTCTCTCTCTCTCTCTCTCCCCTCCTTGACCTTTGACACTGTCATGAGTCTGTTGGAAACGCGAGTGTCAATATTAAGGCAGTGGCTGGAAGCTCTTCTCCCCGTTTGTCACTTTGATCACATCTCATCCCAAGCCTTAAACCCACCATCGACTGGAGGCGAAGGCCATTCGTACAGGCAGGAGACATTAAATGAATGGCAGCCGAAAATGGCCCTGTATCGGCTAGTCAGGTCTGATTAATCCTCACCCCTCTACAAAGTTACAGCGTGTCCTACGGGCCAGTGTTTAGTTTCTTAGGTCTGGTGTGAGTGTATATGTGTGTACTAGCTGTCCGGACCCATGTTGGATTTAAGAGTCTGCATTATGATAGCGACAAATAAAGACCACTTCCCTGACTCAGATATTTTTCTATGCATATTCTATTCTGATAATATGCTCGACAGAGAAGACCCTAATTGTATTCCTTAATAAAACCAAATGCACACTTTACCTTATCTCCTTTCTTCACGGTCCTTGTGGTCAGCTTCCCAATGGCTTTCTTGGCTGCATCGCCAAGGCGACGCTAAGGCGAGAAGAGAAGGGAAAGAGAAAGAGAAAGAGTTATAAAAAGGAAGGTGAAAGAAAAGTGCAGACATAGAGAAGGGGACAAAAAGAGAGGAATGGAAGAGTGTAAAGAGGGAGTAAAGAGTGAGGCAAAAGGGATTGAGGAAGAGAGACAAGGAAGCACAGAGAGACAAGAGAGTAGACAAGAGGCAGGTGACGGAGAAACTGGTGGTGAATAGAGGGTTAGTTGAGGTAAAAGTGCTTTTATTTTGATAAAGCAAATTTCTTTGAACTATTGTAACCGTCCTCCTCAATTAATCAAAGTGATTTTCTTTCAGCGTATCATCTTTCATGGAGGACATGCACTTAGAATTTAAGACTAAGGGATAATCTTATCCTTCCCTATTGACAGATGCTTTTACGTTCAGAGCATGAGAGTACAGTGTGGAGAAACACTGTTGTTGATGTGTGATGGATCACCAGTTTACTGTTAGTAACTTGGTGACCGTTAGCAACTGGTTGACTGTTAGCAACTGGCTGACCGTTAGCAACTGGTTGACAGTTAGCAACTGGCTGACCGTTAGCAACTGGTTGACTGTTAGCAACTGCCTGACTGTAAGCAACTGGTTGATAGTAAGCAACCGGTGCCCCATTGGTGACTGTCAATTGGTGTTAGCAGCTGGTCGATTGCTAGCAACTGGAAAACCGTTAGCAACTGATTTAGTTAGTAGCTGGTGTGCCATTAGCGACTGGCAAACTGTTAGCAACAGGAGTACTGTTAGCGACAGGTTAACTGCTAGCAACTGACCATTAGTTAGTGGCTGTTAATACAGCTGTTGCTCATAAAAGCCATAGCAGCTTGGAGAGGAGCCGTTTAGGTAGATAATGCAGGAACAGATATAATCACTAGACGTTTTTTATTAAGCCTCTGGATCAATTTACATACAATTTTAATAGGGGCTTTTCTCATTGTCCCTGTAGCCACGAGGAGGCAGACGGTGGAGGGGGATGGACAGGGACTAAGCTCTGACAAAAACCTAAATCCTTTTTTCCATAACAGTATTCTGCACTGCATTCACTGCTTGACAATTTTACCTGGAGCGGACATTCATTATTGTGTTTTTTTTTTTATAAGAACGACAACAAAATACCTTAGCAAGGTTAACTAAATTTTCCATTCATTGATTTTTAAAGGTTTTTCAACTAAATATTCTTCCAAACAGTGAACCGGCTTCCACCTTTAAACAAGGAAATAAGTAATTAACAGCCCCTGTATGATTAGGATGTCTTATTATCTTATAAAAACTTTTGATTGTTAACATTTGCACAAACCAGCTCAGTGAGTGTGTTTACGTCTGTGCAAGCACGAATTGTATTGCATTGCAGAATAAGCTTAAAAATATATATATAAAATATATAAAATATATACATATATATATTTATATAAAAAAAAAAAAAAATATATATATATATATATATATATATATATATATATATATATATATTTACGGTGTCATAGATCTGGCTGAATGGACAGCCGGAGAGGCCTGTATCTCTTTGACCTGGTTTTCGACCTGGAGCGAGTTACTAGTGCCTAGTGTTAGTGTTAGTGTTACCTGGCTGCGGTCCCGGGCGTTGGTGTAGCGGATCTTCTGAATGAAGTAGAAGATGAGCCAGGCGGACGAGATGATCATCAGGACGATGAAGGAAATGGAGACGAACACCAGGGAACCCCGGTTGATGTTCTTGGTGGGCCCGCGCTGGCCCACCACCACGCTCACCAGCACCGTCAGGTTGCGCTCAAGGTGGGACAGGATCTCTCTGCCGTACGCTTCGGTGATCATGACTGCTACGGTGTCACCAGTGCCTGCATTGGTAGATGGGCCGCATTGGTTTGGTGGGAAAAACTGGCAGAACACTGTATATTAAACTAAAGCGCAGCAGAACACTATATATTGAACTAAAACTGGCAGAACACTATATATTAAACTAAAGCGCAGCAGAACACTATATATTGAACTAAAACTGGCAGAACACTATATATTAAACTAAAACACAGCAGAACACTATATATTAAACTAAAACTGGCAGAACACTATATATTAAACTAAAACACAGCAGAACACTATACATTAAACTAAAACTGGCAGAACACTGTATATTAAACTAAAACTGGCAGAACACTATATATTAAAAAAAAACGCAGCATAACACTATATATTAAACTAAAACTGGCAGAACACTATATATTAAACTAAAACACAGCAGAACACTATATATTAAACTAAAACTGGCAGAACACTATATATTAAACTAAAACGCAGCAGAACACTACATATTAAACTAAAACGCAGCAGAACACTATATTGAACTAAAACTGGCAGAACACTATATATTAAACTAAAACACAGCAGAACACTATATATTAAACTAAAACTGGCAGAACACTATATATTAAAAAAAACCACAGCATAACACTATATATTAAACTAAAACTGGCAGAACACTATATATTAAACTAAAACGCAGCAGAACACTATATATCAAACTAAAACTGGCAGAACACTATATATTAAACTAAAACTGGCAGAACACTGTATATTAAACTAAAACGCAGCAGAACACTATATATTAAACTAAAACTGGCAGAACACTATATATTAAACTAAAACGCAGCAGAATACTATATATTAAACTAAAACTGGCAGAACACTATATATTAAACTAAAACTGGCAGAACACTATACATTAAACTAAAACGCAGCAGAACACTATATATTAAACTAAAACTGGCAGAACACTATATATTAAACTAAAACTGGCAGAACACTATATATTAAACTAAAACGCAGCATAACACTATATATTCAACTAAAACTGGCAGAACACTATATATTAAACTAAAACGCAGCAGAACACTATATATTAAACTAAAACTGGCAGAACACTATATATTAAACTAAAACGCAGCATAACACTATATATTAAACTAAAACTGGCAGAACACTATATATTAAACTAAAACGCAGCAGAACACTATATATTAAACTAAAACTGGCAGAACACTATATATTAAACTAAAACGCAGCAGAACAATATATATTAAACTAAAACGCAGCAGAACACTAAATATTAAACTAAAACGCAGCAGAACACTATATATTAAACTAAAACTGGCAGAACACTATATATTAAACTAAAACTGGCAGAACACTATATATTAAACTAAAACTGGCAGAACACTATATATTAAACTAAAACGCAGGAGAACACTATATATTAAACTAAAACTGGCAGAACACTATATATTAAACTAAAACGCAGCAGAGATACATTTCCAATTTAGTAGTCTTCCACCTGCATCGCACATTTGGCAATGAAAATATCACACCAGTCTGGACAGTTCCATACACCATGGGCTGCTGGCTCATCTGCAAACCATGACTGGGACGATGATGATGATGATGATGATCATCATGATGATGATGCAGATGATAATATGGATCCGACAGGGTATAGGGTAGATATAGACTTGACTTAGAGCACGTTCCATAGTCCATTTCCTTAGTGCAATCTTCTTGAAAACATACATATTGACGTTATACATAGAGATGTGTTCTCCTCAGATACAGTGAGTAAACTTTTCGCAATCCCAACAATCCATCCAAGTACATCACATTCTTCCTAGAAGTTTGAGATACTTATTTTCGTGTTCTGCTTCCATTCATCTCATCTATATATACGATTGTGATCATAAAAACAATACAAACCCATGTGCATGCTATGTCATGCATTGCTTACCAGAGATGTCAAACAAACACAACTGAATGTTCATGGAGGCCTACTTTGTTGCCATAGTTCCCGTATTGGTTTTTGTACTTGCCATTTCTCGTGGGCACAGCCTGGTTATTAATGTTCATATCACGCTCAGTGATCTGAACAAACAACCTGGTGGCACACTGGTGCAGTGGATCCAACTACACCAACCAAGAGGATCTGAGTTCAATCCCTTAATGCCCCGAGCCTTATCTGAAGCCTTGTTTAGCCAGTTGCCTTTACGGCTCCTTATAACATGGACCCAATCCAGTTAATCTGTCTGGTATCATATGGTTTAGTGAAGGTTGAGGAATCATGAATAACCATTAACTGTATGCAATTGCTTGTGTTTTCTTCCTCATAATTTCCATACATTATTGTACAGCACATTCTCAAATGATGTGGCTCACTTGTTTATCCCCTTCGGGCCTTGTTGGCAATATTGGACATGTTCTTGTGATGAATTCCAGAATGCCATCAGAGAATGGACTTTTAAATTGCTCTGACGGCACCCTCTCAGCCTTCGCACATTTTCATTTCAATGTGATACTTAATTAAACTGCACCCTGTGTCACAGCTGGAGAGGTTGGTATATTCTGTCTCTAAAATAATTGGCCAGGTGGACGCCATCCCTAACATTCACACACGCACACACACACACACACACACGCAAACCCACACACACAACTAGAGAGACACAAAATCACACACACACACACACACACACACACACACACACACACACACACACACACACACACACACACACACACACACACACACACACACACACACACACACACACACACACACCACTCAGTGCCACTGTGAGGTCAGTCAATTGGCCGTGGAAGAAGGGGTCAGTCAGTCACAACCATGAGCCAGCGGGCAATAATCATTAGTTTATGGGCCGGGCTCTGCCGTCAACAGGCTGAGCACACATCAAGCACTGCCCGGGGGTAAGAACCGTGACTCAGGGTGACTTACGCACCCAGCCGGGCATCTGCCACCTGTGGATGAGAGAGGGGGAGTGGGGGATGGAGGGGAGAGGGGGAGTGGGGGATGGAGGGAGAGAGGGAGAGGGGGAGAGGGGGAGTGGGGGATGGAGGGAGAGAGGGAGAGGGGGAGTGGGGGATGGAGGGAGAGGGGGAGAGGGGGAGTGGGGGATGGAGGGAGAGAGGGGGAGTGGGGGAGTGGGGGATAGAGGGAGAGAGGGGGAGGGGGAGTGGGGGATGGAGGGGAGAGGGGGAGTGGGGGATGGAGGGAGAGAGGGAGAGGGGGAGTGGGGGATGGAGGGGAGAGGGGGAGTGGGGGATGGAGGGAGAGAGGGAGAGGGGGAGTGGGGGATGGAGGGGAGAGGGGGAGTGGGGGATGGAGGGGAGAGGGAGAGTGGGGGATGGAGGGGAGAGGGGGAGTGGGGGATGGAGGGGAGAGGGAGAGTGGGGGATGGAGGGGAGAGGGGGAGTGGGGGATGGAGGGGAGAGGGGGAGTGGGGGATGGAGGGGAGAGGGGGAGTGGGGGATGGAGGGAGAGAGGGAGAGGGGGAGTGGGGGATGGAGGGGAGAGGGGGAGTGGGGGATGGAGGGGAGAGGGGGAGTGGGGGATGGAGGGGAGAGGGGGAGTGGGGGATGGAGGGAGAGAGGGAGAGGGGGAGTGGGGGATGGAGGGGAGAGGGGGAGTGGGGGATGGAGGGGAGAGGGGGAGTGGGGGATGGAGGGGAGAGGGGGAGTGGGGGGATGGAGGGAGAGAGGGAGAGGGGGAGTGGGGGATGGAGGGGAGAGGGGGAGTGGGGGATGGAGGGGAGAGGGGGAGAGGGGGAGGGGGAGTGGGGGATGGAGGGAGAGAGGGGGAGGGGGAGTGGGGGATGGAGGGAGAGAGGGAGAGGGGGAGTGGGGATGGAGGGAGAGAGGGAGAGAGGGAGAGGGGGAGTGGGGGATGGAGGGAGAGAGGGAGAGAGGGGGAGGGGGAGTGGGGGATGGAGGGAGAGAGGGAGAGAGGGGGAGGGGGAGTGGGGGATGGAGGGAGAGAGGGAGAGGGGGAGTGGGGGATGGAGGGAGAGAGGGAGAGGGGGAGTGGGGGATAGAGGGAGAGAGGGGGAGGGGGGGATGGAGGGAGAGAGGGGGAGTGGGGGATGGAGGGAGAGAGGGAGAGGGGGAGTGGGGGATGGAGGGAGAGAGGGAGAGGGGGAGTGGGGGATGGAGGGAGAGAGGGAGAGAGGGAGAGGGGGAGTGGGGGATGGAGGGAGAGAGGGAGAGTGGGGGATGGAGGGAGAGGGGGAGTGGGGGATGGAGGGAGAGAGGGAGAGGGACACACATGGACAGACAGAGAGAGACAGAGGGGAATGAGAGAGAAGAGACTTAGTTGACTGAGAGTGAGAAAGATGAGAGGGGGGAGAGGGAGAGAAAGGATGGAGATAGAGAGATAGAGAGAGGGGGAGAGAGAGAGAGATGCACAAGGAGTAAATAGCCTCATCTCCTCGGCAGGTTTGCACCTCTAGACACAAGGGATTCATACAATCACATCTTTAGTTCCCTTAGCTCTCTATCCAACTACGTTGAGACGGGGGATTCATTAATTCACCACCAGAATATCGCTATGCTGCAATAAATTTCACTTACAGTTTTGATGTCGGAACGTACAAGGGCGGTTGTCATTATTGTACACTGTTCGAACACAGGGGCACTCTATCTACTCCTGCCAGCCACTAAACGTTGGCGAACAAACCTATTTAAGTCATGAATACTATATGTATTTTTGCAATGGTTGTAATTTGGACTATTTCCTTATACTGTATATCATATCTCAAAATACATTATCAACATAACATAAAAAACATCTATAAGATGTTGGAAAATTCTGTGTGTTTTTGGTTTGCTTAGCGAGTGCTCGTTTACTTGAGTACTGGTTTGCAACCCTATTGTACACACACAAACCCACATATTGGCGATGTCTTCAACACAAAGGTTCCAGCGCACAGAATCACTTAACCCATTAAGTTTTGCCCTGCTAATGTTTTCACACAAGGTCAATGCTGTTACTTTCGCATATTTTTATGTACCACAAACCACCAAATGCCATGAAGCTGCATGTCATAATCCTGTTCTTATTTAAATTCTTTGGAATGTGGAAAGGGAAGGTCTGGTTTAAGTTAGTCACACACACACACACACAGACACGGCCAGGGTCAACACAGAAAGACACTACGTTGAGGGGCTGGGAAGGCTCCAGAGCGGTTGTGATGTGTTCCTCAGCTCTGTGCTATATTTAGACTCATCGATGCTGTTGGAACACAGGTAATGACTCAGACAGCCCTACCTCTGTTTCTCCCCACACCCCTTTCCCTCCTCCTCCCCTTTTGCTATTACGTCATCTTACAGAGCAGCTTACTGACTTTGTGATTGCTACATCACAACGCCATTGTGGGAGTTTGGGATATTTTCAAAGCCTTTCAATATTAAGTGCGCACACACACACACACACACACACACACACACACACACACACACACACACACACACACACACACACACACACACACACACACACACACACACACACACACACACACACATACTGCAGCAACCGCGGTGTGCTCCGGCGTCGTACCGTCGTGGCCCATCTTGACCGTCTTTTCGGTGGAGTTGTTGTAGACGAGCACGGCAGAGGCGTTGTAGGCGGAGGCCTTCAGGATCTTCTCCTTGAAGGTGCAGTTCCCGCGCTGCAGCAGGGCCACCCAGTGCCCGGTGCGCGGGGGCACCACGAAGCGTGTGTGGGGGTCACAGCCCTGGCGGTCCACCACTGGGGGGGAGAGAGAGAGACATAACACAACTGGAGAGAGTTCAGAGCCGGAGGAATCCCAGCTTCAAGGTGAGGAGGTCAGGCTAGCAGAGATGAGCCGTTGGTCAGAAGGATGGCCGGTTTTATCACGATACGTCACATGCTAAGGACTCCAGTACAACGGTGACACAAGACAGGGACAGTAAAGCTCTGGGCACCATAATGCACAACAGGATATTTCACACAGCCATTTTTTTAACCTCATAATCAACCTCACGATCATCGTAGGTTATGTTTCGCATCATAATTAATTTAGCATATACATCTGTAGTGTGTTTGTGTGTGTGTGTGCATGCGTGCTTGCGTAGAGGAAGTAAAGGCTATGTGTCAAAAATTACCGAAAAAGGGGATGCAAAACCACACGCATAAAAACCTCTTCCTGTGTGCTCAAAAAGAGAGAAGAAGTGATAAGACAAAGTAAGAAATAGTGATGCAAGACCTCACGCTTCAAATGTCTCCGTCTCAAAGAGAAACACACATACAAAGACACACTCACCCACCCACACACACACACACACACACACACACACACACACACACACACACACACACACACACACACACACACACACACACACACACACACACACACACACACACACACACACACACAAACACACACACACGTACGCTGGTTAACGTGTTCCTATGAGCCACTATTACCATCAAAAATGTGTAGATCTACCAGCATAACTCTGTAGATCTACCAGCACAAGACTGTATATCTACCAGCATAGGTCAATACATTTACCGGTAGATCGACCAGCAAAATGTACCCGTATAGATATGGGACAATCCAGAGCTCCTCCCGGTCTTATAAGTGTTTGCTCGCGCCAGTTACAAGCCGATGGGAACACAACAATTAGTGGGCCATTAAGCCAACCACAGACGAAGAATATTTATGTCTGAATCTATTATGTCTACACGGCCTCTATAAGTAAATGGGCAAGGAGGCCTTGAGAATAGAATAAAGTACACGGTTTAATTTTATCAGCTGTGTAAGGAATTTTTACTTAAATCGGTCTCTACATAGAGATGGTGCCACTTTATAAATTTCAGCCTTGAGGCCTTTGAAGCTCTGTGTCATAACTCAATATAGAGAGAAGATAGAGAGAAAATAGAGAGAAAAATACCATCTCTTGGAAAGGGGAACATTTGAGGACGAGGCCCCAGTTTCAGAGCAACAAGGTCTGCAGTGTCCTTGGAAGCATCTGGTACAGTGTGTGTGTGTGTGTGTGTGTGTGTGTGTGTGTGTGTGTGTGTGTGTGTGTGTGTGTGTGTGTGTGTGTGTGTGTGTGTGTGTGTGTGTGTGTATTTAACGTGAATGTGAATGTGACTTTGAACCAATCACATCATCAGAGAAGCCAAGCTTTGACTTTGCGCATGAACTTTGGTGTCCTGCTCGTGGTTCCATTCATGGAGTACCGTTGTGCTGCTGTGACTCCTAGGATAAAGGTACTACTACTTTACTGTAGCTGGCATTGGCCCTAGCTTCACTCACCACAATCTTTTGAACAGTTAATAAGAGTAAGAGCTAAGCCCAGAGTGGATTTTAAGTTAATTTGTGATTATACTAATATACTAATATAATAATAATATATTAACGTCATACTACGACACTGTGTAGGAATTTCTCCATACGTGGTAAAATTGTATTTCGCATTCAAACAAATAGTGCTCTCCAGCGCCTGACCTTTTCAAATGTGAGTTGCAACCTGGTTGCATGGTAGGCGCTGTGTGCCAAGAAGCTATGACTACGTGACACGTTTTTTTGAATTTGCAGGTCACGTTGCCTTTTTAGTTCCCTTTTTCTTTAATTCCCTTTTCCCTTCTCCTGTGGCGTGTCAGATGGAAGCCTCATAAGGACTTACCCGTTCAATGTAAATACAGATAAGAAATTCTTTGCTCAGGAGGATAAGTCTGATTATGGCAGAGGTCATTTTACACCAATGAGGACATATTTATGAATGAAGACATTGATTTTAGCTAATACGTTACTTAAAATGCAACAGTGTCCCATTGATACAAGTTACCCGTTACGCATCAAAACAGGAAACATCATGACTATATGGTTAAAAAGAAAGAACAATATTACCTCTCTAAATGTTCAACTGAATGGGCAATAAATCCAAAGCTACGAACTGCATTTGAAAGCTACGATTACTAGAACTAATGCAGTTAAACCCCTGTGAGTATAGGTCAGTGTTGAGTTCACAAAACAGAAGATATTATTGAGCCAGGTATTATACAAAAATAATGCAGAAAAAAACAGTTGAAGGCAAAAATAGCGAAATCCAATGAGTAATTCAAAGGATCATTTCAATGAGGAGATGCGGCTACCCTAACCCTACAACCAGTACTGGTTAGGGTTAGGGTTAGTGTTAGGGTTAGGGTTAGTCCTGGTTCTGGGGCTATAGTCCACGGGCTGTATAACCAGAGTGAGCATGTGGTGTCTAGTGGTTACAATAGAGAGGTTGGGTGGGGAGCCGGCCTCCACACAGGTCAGCCTATTACCTCGGGCCACAGAGAGAAGCCATAAACTAGGCCACTGACTCTGAATAATGTCTGTTACGTCTCTGTTGACCACAACACATAACAACACACGTGCCTATGGAATGGAAACTTTCATGATTGGTAATAAACATTTCAAATAAATGTTGTACAGTTTAAACAAACAACCCGTTGCCTGTTTTTTTTTTTCTTTGAGTCCAAAAGTTTGTCTCATTGTGTTGTAGCCTACTTTCTTTCGGGTTTGTGATTGGTTTCAATGTTCTTTTTTCTGTAAATGGACAGTGAAAATGGTTTTGGGGTCGGGGGTGGAGTCGGTCTGGAGCCGGGCTCTGATTGGATAGGGATGGTCACAGTTAGCTGATGTGGAGCAGAACAACAGACACATGAGGTAATGGAAAGTTTCCGTTTTACCAGTTCCTTTGTTATATTAATATCAACACCCTACTCTGATCACGGACAAAGTGTGTGAAAATGGGTTTCCATCAATGATTTTCTGTGTTTTTTCTCTAAAAATTGATTCATGCCTCTCAATAAAGTACCCTTAATAAGTAATTGATGACAGCCAATCAGCTGCCCCTCTCGCATGTTTACATTCAGAAAATGATGAGGTGCGACATTAAACCCAACGCAGAGATGAAGGTGAGGTGGTAGACCGACCATTTTCATGTCATGTTCAATCTCAGGTCAGACCCCAACTGATGCCCATGATATAATTTACCTTATAACATTGTCGTTTCACAGATGTTTCCATAGCCAAATAGCTTGCAAAAGCATGATGCAAATGGTTGTGACTAATAATAACCTAAGCCATCTTTTCATGTAGTTTTTAAAACATCATCATGCGGTCTTCATGAATGTTAAGCCATCATCGTAAGCTTAAACCAGTAAGATATTATCTGTTATTAAACCCATCTGTTTTAAGCACCACTTTGTGTTCAAAGAAGATATAATTGTTTTTGATTATTTCTTTAGTTCCAGTTTCACAAGCATGACAGGAATATGAATATGAATTTGATATGTTTTTCAACTAGCCAAGCAGAACACATCAATACCATGTTGTAATACTCATCTAAATTCTAAGGACAATAAAAACATTGTAGAACCTAAAAGACTATTACAAGAATGTTCTGGAACATAAAGGCTGTGTTCTAGAAAGGTGTTTGAACGACCAATCTCTGCATCCTCTGATGTTGACCTTAAAACACACGGTAGCTTTCTCTTCACAGCGAACCCTTGACATCTTGACAACACAATAGACTCCAGACACAATAACCTCTACACATTCATCCTACACCATTCTAATTCAGCACTAACCACAGCAGTCTATCTGACACTGTGTGTGTGTGTGTGTGTGTGTGTGTGTGTGTGTGTGTGTGTGTGTGTCTGTGTGTGTGTGTGGTGTGTAGCTGTGTAGGTTTGTGTGTGTGTGTGTGTGTGTGCGCGCGCTCATGTGTGTGAGTTTGAGATACAGCTGCTCTGACCTTAATCCATATCTCCAAAAAAAAAAAAAAGACATTCATTAGCTGGCATGATATAAAGCCAATAAAGTAGCCTAATGTGAAAAAAACTATAAAAGTGCCTGTCTGTGCAAGCGTTTCAGATGAATGCTCACAGAGCGGGGGGCATGCTATCAGGGTGAAATTACACTTTGCAAGCACCATGCCCACACCCCTGCAATCGTTCGGTGTCACACTGCCATGGCTACATTAGAACTGACAGTGAACTTACCTCCATGGTAATGCGCAGGCGCGATCACCGTGCCTTTCGTGTCGCTCTTCGGTGAGTTCTGACCGTACGTGCCGTCGTCGTTGCTCATCATCTGGACGGGGTTGCCCTTTGAGTCCAACACGGTGGCGTTGACCGTGGCGCTCACGTGGTCGTCCTTGTTGAGAGCCTTGTCGGCACGGATGGAGAGCGCGCGCGGGGGCAAGACGAGAAGGAGGAGAACGAGAACGGCGGCGAGACAGCGGCACGGCGTGGCGGCGGTCCAGCTCTGGGACATCTTCGGGCCGTCTAGGTGCGCGCTCCCTCGTAGTACATCCAACCGGTTGGTCAGAAAACGAGCTCCGCGCAGTAATTAAGATTCACCCTCACAGTCATAGAGGATGCGTGTCATTCCCTCTGCGTGTGACGACCCCTCATGCACACCATGCTGTCCTCTTCATGTCGTGTCCTTTAAACCCTCCCAACGCGTGTCAACGCTACACGGCCTACAAAATAAACAACAACAAAAATTATTACGCACATATTAAAATGGACCAAACTGCAATAATTGCCATCAAATGAGGCTATTTAAATTCATAATAATAATAACGATTATTAAAAGGATTGAGAGTAGGGAGATGCAGCGTCTCTGCAGCAACATCTGTAGAACAATAAGCGTTATGAAGGGACTTGGCTGACAACACACAGAGGATTTCACCACAGATCTCCTAGCCCCACATTCATGTCCATAACAGACAACGACTATTTAGGCCGACATGCAGTCCTTGGCCTATAAGTTTATATCGAACAACAAGACAGCATACAAATCCGATGTTTAGATGTCATTCCCAAATGTGACGTTGACAGATGTTTTTTTCCTTGTGGTTTTTTTTTGCCACAAGTGAGCGCTGCTGCCTTTGCTTTGTTTCACAGAAGAAAAATCTTCACGGTAGAGACAAACGACCACGTCTGTCGTTTTTCCGAGGACGACAATAAGACTAAACGGACCGTCGCAGCCTACCTTCTTCATGCAGTCGTAGACTCCGACGTGTGAAGAGGTATTAGTGCAGCTTTCATTTCAGTAGCTCGTGGCCTTTCGAGAAAACCGCTGCTGGCGGGGAGGTTTAGAGGCTCGAGCCTGTGGAGTCTTTCTCGCGGTGGCGACGCAGAGCGCAGGCGCAAAGGCTCGACGCGGAGCCAAGGCTTGCGCACTGAAAAGTGGGGAGACGGCAGCGTCGTCGGCAGCGCGTGTACAGTCATGTTTATTGTGATGGTGTGAGGGATGCTGTCTGGTTTCGCGATAGCCGCACGGCATTTTTCTACTTCTGCTCCTCCACTTATTTACTCTCGATCTTCCTTTGCCAATCTGCTACTTTCGCCCCTCTGCCATTTTTTTCTCAGTATGGTGTTGTTACTCTGTATGCTCTATATTAATACCTAGTTGAATTCATTCTCCAAGCTGTATTTCCAGCAAAATTATTATTAAGTACGTCAACGATGCTCCATTATAGTGGTGACTAGGTCATGTCTAGATTAGTCTGTCCAGTGGATGAAATAATCTGTGTGTGTGTGTGTGTGTGTGTGTGTGTGTGTGTGTGTGTGTGTGTGTGTGTGCGTGCAAGTGTGTGTGTTTTATATTTTCTTTGTGTTGAATGCACATATGAATACAAATCTGATCCGTAGAAAGAGAGTAAGCCATTGTCATCCCTTTCAACGCATTCAATATTATTGTTACTTCAAGTGAGTGCAAGTGACGGGAACCTTGGCTTAACTTGCCCAAACAATAATTAATAATAATAATTCATTGAATTTATTTAGCGCTTTTCTAGACACTCAAAGACGCCTACAGTGAAGGGGGGGGGACCTCACTAACCACCACCAGTATGTAGCACCCATTTGGGTGATGCACGGCAGCCAATCGGCGCCAGAACGCTCACCACACACCAGCTTGAGGTGGAGAGTGAGGGATGAGGTGGAGAGAGAGGGAATTATGCACTACATAATTACAGGCCTAAAGTTGTTTATAGATAAAGGATAAAACCATAGGCCAGTTAAAAAGCAAAGTAAGTGCTGGTAATCAGGCCGTTGCGATAACAAAGTTATTTACGTTTTAATTTGATTAATAACGTGAACACAGTTGAAGATACCTGCGGTTTGGCTCCGCCAGCAACATGGTTCCTGGCATCCACAGGTCAAAGGTCGTAGCATATTTGTTCTCTGAGAAGCACAGTGGCAGCAGCGGCAGCAGTCATAAATGGCAGCCTTCAGGCCTTGGAGTGAGAGGATTATATGAAACGTATTGATTACCTTAAGTAACCTTCTAAGAATGTCATGCCCCACTTAATGGACAGTGCAGAATGCCCTCTGGAGAGATATGGATTTACATCCTTGCTGAAAGACACTTTAGCAATGGTGAAAATGTTGGCACAATAGTGCGTTTATCCGCGAAATACATTTCATATTCATATCAGGACCCCTACTATGCAACCATTAGAGTAAATTAGAGCTGTCAAGCGATTAAAATATTTAATCGTGATTAATCGCATTAATGTCATAGTTAACTCACGATTAATCGCAATTAATCACAAATTATTTTTCTATGCTAAATATCCCTTGATTTTTTTGTCCCATAATTCTTCTAATTTTAATTCTCTTATCAACATGGTGAAGTGCATCGGCTTGCCTTGTGCAAATGATTTTTTATTGATAACAACATTGGCATATACTGATCAAAACAGGACGATACAAAAAAAGAGCCTACAGTGCAATTAAACGACTGCTTTGAACAAATGTAATTTGAACATAGCAGTCAGGCTACTGCTTCTTTGTTTTGAGCCAAAGAAAAAAAAAAAAATCTTTTTTTTAAATATAATAATTGCGTTAATCGTGCGATTTTTTTTAACGCCGTTAAAATTGGTTTGCGTTAACGCCGTTAATAACGCGTTTAACTGACAGCTCTAGAGTAAATACATAACCCTTTGAATGATTCAATTTTTCATGTTGACACAATATGCTGCAATGTTGACTGAGGAACATTGTGTGGTTTCATATTAAATAACATGATAGCTTTCTCATTCTCAGGTTTTTCCAGACAGGGTTCCTGCAATCATTTAAATAGGCCTAAATTACTAATTTTAGCAAAACTATTTATTTTATCACTTGCAAAACAACATAGGCCTCAGTATAGTATGCTTCCAAAACAAATGTTTATTATTGTGATATAAAGGCTTTGTGCTATGTGTGCTAAATAAATGTGTGGATGAGAAACCCACATTGGTCGCTGAGGTTGTTATCAATGGATGGCCATAATAACGTATTTTATACAAGTAGTCCTAGCCATCAAACTTTCAAAGCAAGTTCAATATAAATTAATTGGCAAACAGGGACATCTAGTGTTTAGAGGTTGTAAAAGCATAAGTACGGACCGCCGTCGCCACGTTTTCCACAACAACACTAACTGCTGTTTGATTTGTAACATCGTTCTTCTCACCTCGTACTTCACGTATTCTGAAAAAAGTCTGTGCTGTAACTGTTGATACTTATAGGACATAGGTGATGGTCACACTCTCTCTCTCTCTCTCTCTCTCTCTCTCTCTCTCTCTCTCTCTCTCTCTCTCTCTCTCTCTCTCTCTCTCTCTCTCTCTCTCTCTCTCTCTCTCTCTCTCTCTCTCTCTCTCTCTCTCTCTCTCTCAAACCATGATGAATTATGATGAGGATCTAGCATCCGTGCTGAAAGCTGGTGGATGGAAGATGTGACCACGGACTGTTATGGTTGGGTGACGAACAGGAAATGTGCTTATCTGGGGGAACTTACTGCTCTGTGAGAGACATTGACAGAGAGAGAGAGAGAGAGAGAGAGAGAGAGAGAGAGAGAGAGAGAGAGAGAGAGAGAGAGAGAGAGAGAGAGAGAGACAGAGAGAGAGAGAGAGAGACGGCTAGTCAGACAGATGTAGAGAAAGAGGAGCTATAACAAGAAAGAGACAAATAAAAAAATACGTTTCCACAATTTCCTGGACTGGAATAAAGAATGTTCACCTAGCAGTATTAAGCAGCCACTGTGCATCTTCAGGACCATGCCACTAGGGAGACCCAAAAGCTGTTGGAGATGTCTGTTGAATGATGCATGGGAAGGGTCTCTAAAGGGATAATGAACCTAATTTGACCTAAGACAGAGGGAGATTGTTGCTTGCTTATACAATGCTGCTACGCAGAAAATGTAGACTGCACACATACAAGTAGAGGACGTAAATGGGAATAGGAAGGCTCACTGTTTATCCCAAAGCGAACACATCAGTCTGCCTGATAACAACACAGGAAACCCCCCCCCCTCAACGCACTCACACATGCATCATGCACACATACAGACGCATGCACACACACACTTTTATTCACACAGTGACACATTTGTAATACTCTGTCACTCTTACAAACATGCATGCATAGTCTAAAACACACACACACACACGCACACATTTCTGATCAGTCATAAAAAGAAATATGCAGACACTCTTAGAAATATACATTGTCTCATACACACACACACACACACACACACACACACACACACACACACACACACACACACACACACACACACACACACACACACACACACACACACACACACACACACACATCCATATAAGCACACACATTCCACAAGTACCACAGCTGGAACCTATAAGGCCAGAGGGTAGCGTGTGTCTGTCGGGAGTGCGTGTATGCGGGGGTGGGTCCTTGTGGACGGCGCTGCAGAGTCCATTTGGAAAGAGGAACTGTGCGGGGTTGGACCTGTAGTCGACCCTGAGAAGAATCGACCCCTGATAGCACTTCTCAGTGAGGTCAGATCTCCTTCCACCTTTGATGGATGGGAAGAGGAAGCGGGGAGAAGGAAGCGAGGAGTGATTCAACCTCTAAGTCTGCTGTTGGAACAGATCCCCTGCAGTGCCGGAGAGAGGAGACAGGGTCGACTGGGAAGCATGAGAGACGCCGCCGTCACGATGTGGAGGACCCTACTCTTTATTGGGCTGCTGGCTGCCCAGGTTAGGCTGAGCTACCCAAACCCAATGGAGGAGTGTTCTGGCATGGGAGTCCGTAAGCACATCCAGACTTGTTCCCTCTCTTTTGCTTAGCTGCATGATTTTTCCTGTTGATTTGAGCCGAATGTGAAGGGATGAAGTATTGTAGATTTAGGATTGATTGTAAAGCGCTATATACTGTAAATGCAGTCCCTTTACCATTTACCATTGATTCGGTAAGGAAGGGTTTTGACTTCTGGAGAAAACCCTGACAGAACTATTAGAAGAAGGATAGTATAATAACAAGTATAACAAGAAGCAAGAGTAAGACAAGGAATAGGAAGAAAGAGTGTGGAGGGAGAACATCAGCAGAGGGATCAGATCACGTCTGACTGGTGCTGAGTTAGAGAGGCACAGATCATTAACCAGGTGAGAGGGAGCCATAAGATGATATATATATAGTCTGCACTGCCTGAACCATATTAAAGTGAACAGTGTTCAAGCACAGCCTTGCTGTAGAGAAATGGGTCTGTACTGGATCACCGAAGCCACTCAGACCTGTGTGTTGGGGCACTTTTAGAAACTTTGTTTTATATTTTCAATCCCTCATTATACTCAATGCTGTACTTTTTCATGTGTACTTTGAAACTTTGAACATATATGTCAAAGGAAGTTTTCAATGTAAAAGTAGTTTACCCACCTCCTCCACCCCACCCAGCTACATTGATACATTGAGCTGGCTACATAGAAAGCCATTTGACACTGAGATTGTGGTAAGGACTGTAACATGTGCATCAAGTGCACCCTGGGACAATTAGCTGGGAATCAATGGTCATATCAACATGAATCTATAAGTATTATACATGTTGACACAATATTTAGTTTACCCATCATTCCTATTTCAGGTTCAGGGGGACCGAATTATAATGAATTCTCAGTGAATGAATAAAGTACATCCTGTGCCAGCAGGTCTGAGGAGCTTCAATCTGATGACCAAGTGTAACTCCACCACGCTCCGAGAGAAGTCCCTCCAGCAGATCCAGGCCCCCACCACCAACCTCTTCATCCCCATCCTGTACCTGTTTGCACTCTGCGTGGGGCTGCCCGCCAACCTGCTGGCTCTCTGGGTGCTGGTGTTCAGAACCAAGAAGCTTCCCTCCACCACGCTGCTCATCAACCTGACGGCCGGTGACATCATGCTGCTGCTCGTCCTGCCCTTCCGCATCGTCTACCACCTGAAGGGCAACGACTGGGTGTTTGGCGAGCCCTTCTGCCGCATCGTCATGGCCATGTTCTACGGCAACATGTACGGCTGTAACCTGTGCCTGGCGCTGGTGGCGTTGGACCGCTACGTGGCGCTGGTGCACCCCTTCGGCGCCAAGGTTCTCCGGAGCCGCAGGACGTCCCTGTACATGAGCTTGGTGGTGTGGATGGTGGTGATTGCCGCTATGGTCCCTCTCCTTGTGTCCCAGCAGTCCTACGTGCTGGACGAGCTCCAGATCACCACCTGCCACGACGCCCTACCGGTGCAGGAACAGGAGACCTACTTCCTGCCCTACTTCACAACGTTGTTCACTCTGTGCTTCCTGCTGCCCTTCCTGGTCATTGTGTACTGCTACAGCGCTGTTCTTCGCACCCTGGTGGCCGGTGGGAAGAGGTACAGCCATGCGGTGCGCGTGACGGCCTTGGTCCTCGTGGTGTTCCTGGTATGCATGTTGCCGAGCAACATCCTCCTACTGCTCACCTACTCCGACAGCATCCTGGACGGGGAGGACATATACCTGCCCTACATGGTTAGCCTAGCGGTCAGCACCCTTAATAGCTGCATCGACCCCTTCATCTACTACTACGTGTCGGACGACTTCAGGGAAAAGGTGAGGAATTTGCTGCCTTGCTGTGGCGACAGAAACGACAACTCGTCCTCCTCGGGGAACCCTGTGTCGAATTCGTCCTCGTCCAGGATAAAGAGCCAGCTCACCTTGCTGTCCAAATCCAGCCGGCAGGCCACCATTGACGAGGATGCTGCTTGAGGCTGCCATGGAAGAACCTTCTACAGAGCAGAGTTCTGCATTTCTGTAAACCTCATCCATTGGGTTCCATTCGATGTTCCATTTGATTATGTCATGCTGAAGTGTACTTGGATAGAGGAAAATATTAGGCGACGTTTGCGCTCTGAATGCTTTGGGTTCATAAGTAGATGCCAAGATGTTTTTTAACTGTCGCCATGAAGGAAAACCGCTCTCTGATAGAACCCTCAACATTATAGAATCCATTTCTGTGATGGAACCCTCTCTATCGTACATTCTCTCCAATACATTGTAGAAGTCTCTCTCTCTCTCTCTCTCTCTCTCTCGTTCTCTCTCTCTCTCTCTCTCTCTCTCTCTCTCTCTCTCTCTCTCTCTCTCTCTCTCTCTCTCTCTCTCTCTCTCTCTCTCTCTCTCTCTCTCTCTCTCTCTCTCTCTCTCTCTCTCTCTCTCTCTCTCTCTCTCTCTCTCTCTCATGTTGTGGGATACACTGCCCTGTTGAAATGGCCTGGATAGGCTGTCACCTATTTGGTTACAGCTGGAAATGAAGTTGTCCAGCTATCGCTCTGCATCTCTGATAAGGAGTTTACATTCTTGTCCATAGTTAGTATGATCTTTCACGGGTAGAGCCCAACATGTCCCCAAGGGTAGCCCTGAGTGGAAAAATGACACATTAAACAGCATGTTTTTAGGAAGTTCAACTCCTTATGTGGCAGTGCTCGCTGACCTACTAGTACACGGTTTGTTTGTTTATTAAGGACATGGATGTCAACAGCCAGAAGGAAACAGATGGGCATTGAAATGCAGCCTGTCCTCCAATCTAAACAAAAGAATAGGTCATTTCTAAAGAAAAAAAACAGCAATACGTCACCATGACAACTATAGAAAACATTGCATTAACTAGCATACTAAACATAACAAACTAATTTCTTCCATTTTGTTTGTTGTATTGCTGTTTCTTCGAACAGGGGCTAAAATGTGGATTTGGGTCGTTTTGGACGACATATATAAACTAAAAATTCTGTTGTTTACGTTGGAGATTACATTTTAGAAATGACCTTGTGAGATGAACCGAGAATTAACATTTCTATGCTAAAAAGTGTTTCCATATGCATAGGCACAAGGTTAACTTACGGTTCATAACAACCACTGGACAATAATTTCAATCCTTAAAATACACTCGCTTTGTGTTTTTTTGCCCTCACAGAATGTTTAATAAACTATCTTTAATTGAAATCTATAAAAATTGTTTGTGATCAATTAATATTTTTATGTATTCTGTGAAACGTAGCACAGGAGGTGGCTGAGATACATGATACTTGCAATACTATTTATTTAAACACAACAAACAGAAAGCAAATAATTTAACCATAGAAGACATTTTGGTTTGTCTGAACATGCATGCCTTCTGGCTTTTTCCAGGTGCTAAATACCTAAGTAACTTAAGAGTTATCAGGTATTTTTATCCAGAATGTTTTAATATGTACATATTACATATTGTCAAATAAAAAAATATCAAAAATCCAATAACTTAGGTAACTACTAGCAAAGCATGGTCTTTTTGAGATTTCTCTTTTCGCTCCAAAAGTAAGTGTTCCTCAAAAGAACAAAGAAGGACCCACCGCAGAACTATTTAGTTGTAATGCTTTACCTTGTGGTACCTCCGTACATATCAATCCTGACAGAGGGGAAACAAATGCATTAACAGTGCACTGAAATTGAAAACGTCGTAAGGCATTTAACTTGACAACTGTGTATTCAGAAAAGTCCTGACCCCCTATGTTTTAAGGCCAGCCGGCATCTCCTGATAACCACTATCATATTAGCCCAGCCCGTCAGGAGTAGGAGCAACAACACCAACTCATCCACCAGCAAAAAAGCCGTAGCCTACAATTGACAAAACAAGACACTACCCATTCCAGACACAGAACAGGTAGGTCACATTTAAATTAATTAAAAATATAAAGAGCCTAAAAGCCAGTTAACCTGCACATTCTCTGAGGTGTCTTTCTCTAAGAGGGTATTGGGAGAGTACGATCCTAACTCTTTTCATTTGGTTGTTATGATTATGAAGGTTGGCAACATTAACAGTTCAGTAAGAATGAATGCATCTTGAAGATTGCCTCTGGGATCTGATAATATTTACATTAAAGAGGGGGCAATGAATAATTACAACAACGGTCCATGGAGGGTAAAAAGATATGTTTAGCTCTAATGCTGGTGGCTTGGATTGTTTACCCTGATAAGCCATACTATTTTAAACATATCCATAGATCATCAGCTCCATGTACTGCTCTATCTCAGGTTACACTGTTTCTGTTAAATAAGAGTGCCCATTAGTTGAACTTGTCTGATAGATTACACCCCCACTGTGGAATGATGCTTTTTAATGTTGCTAATATTTTACTTAGGGTTAAAGAGAGCTCTGTGCGCATTTGTTCCCAGAAGGTTGTTGACCAAAACAATTGACAAACTAGAATATCAATGGATTCACCAGAAGCACGCTTCTCTAGCAATTCATTTTGTAGGGAAATTGTACTTCCCGATGAGCCGGCAAGGCGGGACTGCTAAAGACAGCAGTTAAGAAGGGAGAGAAATACACATGTAAAATAGTCAGGAATCCCTGTGTAGCTGAATGAAATTTGCTGCCATCTAGTGATCCATAATGAAACTCAATAACCTAGGCTGATTAAAACTTTATTTTACCATATCTTATATGTGAAACGCTGAAGCCATTTCAAATACGACAATTAGCTTCCCCCCATAATGACAAATATTTTTCAATCACTAAACAATGGCCAGAACACCATCTCTACATTCCAATTCCGATACATTCCGATTGCAATAACCCTATCCTGGTCATTGCAATGGGACGTCACGATTTACAAGTCCCAAACCCATTTGCAAAAATACATTATATGCTTTAATTAAAAAGAAACTTGAGATAAAGCTTTTACTTATTCATATGGGACTTATTTATAAATAAAAGTTACTGCATTTAGTCAGCCAGTCACATTTTCAGGTCAATTTTTTTTGGTTTCAGGTGTTGATTCCCCTTCTGACTGAAACTATTTGATGAATCAATGGATCAACAAGAAAATGAAAACACAGCTCTTAGCCAAGGTGAGTACTACATTGCAAATTTTAGGCGGATATTGGCTGGATTTTTGTAAACAATCGTCAATTTTACGTTCACAATAAATATCTTAGTTAAAGGGACACTGTGTAATATTTTAAGTCATTTATTACCTCAAAACGACGTATTCATTCATAAATAAGTCGTCATTGGTGTAAAATTATCCCTGTCAAAAATCGCACTTATCCTCCTGAGCGAAGAATAATTAATATCTAGTTACATAGGACGGGTAAGCTTCATAGAGGCTTCCATGTTCTTCCGGTCTATGAACTGCCGAGAGGGGCAAAAAGCACTACGTGGTACAGGAAATGCAAACGCGTTTTCACTCTGAGCCAGCGTGAATGATGAATAATTCACTATCTTGCTCGAGGAGTAATTACTCATACATCATTAGTTTACAATAATGATTCAATGCAGTTTGAAATTTGTTTGAAATAACGAACCTCATCATCACTCGAATGACTCGATGAGGTAGTATTGGATGTCATGACGCAGCTTCTTGGCACATACTGCCCACCGTAGTTTTTGAACAAGCGAGCACTATTCGTTTGAATGCAATACACAATTGTACCACTAGATGGGAGTAATTTTTACACAGTGTCCCTTTAATAAATACTTCAGCGTCAAAACACAATCTTCCATTCTTTCTTCCAAAGTCGCGGCTGGAATCGCGCTTTCGCTGTTGGCTGCTTTTGTCGCCACCGTGTGGTGGTTCGACCGCCAGAGACGAACCAGCGAGAGTCCTACCAGACCGCGCATGGAAGGGGACCGATCAGTATTCAAGGTGCCCCAGAGCCCGCCACCCAAGACACCAAAACCCTCCGTTTTTGAGGTATACCTGCATAAAACACACAATTGGTTAAAGTTAAAGAATATTTTATCTGAAATAAATGATGTGAAGAGAAACAAATTGATGATGATTTAATTGATTTGACAAATATTGAGCTGAGTTCCTTTTGAGTCACTGCAAGGTGGACATTTATATGACTTAACCCTGTGTACCTGTCTTTGATTTTCAGCCAATCTCAGAGCCTGAAGTCCAGGAAGCGGTGGGACAATTTGAAGACACAGAGGAGGCAGAAGAGAACATGGTTTCCTAGTTTAAATGTATTCCTGTTTTATCTGTCCTGTATTTTCTACAAATATTTTTTGAAGTTACAAAAGACATTGTATTGTGTTAATTGTGGAACGCTTTTCTATTATTTCTTCTTCTTTACATTTCCCTGTTACAGAATCCTTTCAGAAATAATCTAGCCAAAGAGAAGTAGAAAACTAGAAGTTGTTGAAGCACCATTTAAACAAAATAAGATTTTGCTTTAGATATCCATAGATTTGGACCCAGTTAGGCTATTCATGACATTTAGTTGTCATTATTTAAAAATACCTTATATTTTTGTAATTATTACAACTTAGTGACACAATAATAAAGGAATACCAATCTAAGTGTTTGGTTCATCTCAGGGCCGGCCCCAGGGCTTTTAGGGCTGTTTTCTTTGTATTGATGACATTTCCATTTTCTCTCCATCCCCTGCTGAGCAAGAGTAACACGTATGCCATGTTCTCCAGCGCCAGGAGAATGAGCTTTAAGTAAAGGTTTGGAAGTGGGAATTACACCCCAAGTCCCCTCGGTGTCCTGTCTAGGGTACAACATACAGGCCAAGGGCAGGTGAAGATGACCTCGCAAAGGTAGCTCCTCTGGCAGAATTGCCCGGCCCGCCGAATCTCCATCAGGACAAACCCACGGGTAGCCCCGGTCTGTCCTCCAGCCGGGGGACAGGTTAATCAACCGACTAGCGTGCCCGACTCTTCCTGGTCGTGTCTTGGGCCAAGCTAGGGTAGGATTACAAAGTTCTGAAAACCAAACGCCTGGGGTCACGTACCAAATAACAAGGGTAGGAACTTCCCGAGACCCCGTAAAAAGGGGGGGACGAATGATCAAGAGTTCAACTGTTGCCCTGGGTTACTGTCACTGGCTTTCATGTTTGCCGTCCCCGATTTAACGCATTTACCGGGAGGCGGGTTGGATGTCCCGTATCCACGTCCCGTAATAGGGATTCAAACAAAGCATTTAAATGAAGATGAATGGATAATTAACAGAGGTGGATGAAGTAAGGGTAGATGGACCAGGAAAAAAATATTATTATTCAACTAACCTATAAACAAGCATCATAGTAAGAAAAGAAAAGCATGCTCTATGCTCATTCTAATAGCACATACTTTGTTTTCCTCTTTTCAACATCCGCAAGTACTTATTAAACATTTTATCATCATACAGACAAGAACATATTAAACATTTACTATCAAGCAGACAAGTACATACAAAACATTCTGGTATCAGGCAGGCAAGTACATATGTGGTACCATTCAATAGAGGTACAGTACGGAAGTCCCCAAGTCAGGAAATCCTATAAAGTTACAAAAGACATTGTATTGTGTTAATTGTGGAACGCTTTTCTATTATTTCTTCCTCTTTACATTTCCCTGTTACAGAATCCTTTCAGAAATAATCTAGCCAAAGAGAAGTAGAAAACTAGAAGTTGTTGAAGCACCATTTAAACAAAATAAGATTTTGCTTTAGATATCAATAGATTTGGACCCAGTTAGGCTATTCATGACATTTAGTTGTCATTATTTAAAAATACCTTATATTTTTGTAATTATTACAACTTAGTGACACAATAATAAAGGAATACCAATCTAAGTGTTTGGTTCATCTCAGGGCCGGCCCCCGGGCTTTTAGGGCTGTTTTCTTTGTATTGATGACATTTCCATTTTCTCTCCATCCCCTGCTGAGCAAGAGTAACACGTATGCCATGTTCTCCAGCGCCAGGAGAATGAGCTTTAAGTAAAGGTTTGGAAGTGGGAATTACACCCCAAGTCCCCTCGGTGTCCTGTCTAGGGTACAACATACAGGCCAAGGGCAGGTGAAGATGACCTCGCAAAGGTAGCTCCTCTGGCAGAATTGCCCGGCCCGCCGAATCTCCATCAGGACAAACCCACGGGTAGCCCCGGTCTGTCCTCCAGCAGGGGGACAGGTTAATCAACCGACTAGCGTGCCCGACTCTTCCTGGTCGTGTCTTGGGCCAAGCTAGGGTAGGATTACAAAGTTCTGAAAACCAAACGCCTGGGGTCACGTACCAAACAACAAGGGTAGGAACTTCCCGAGACCCCGTAAAAAGGGGGGGACGAATGATCAAGAGTTCAACCGTTGCCCTGGGTTACTGTCACTGGCTTTCATGTTTGCCGTCCCCGATTTAACGCATTTACCGGGAGGCGGGTTGGATGTCCCGTATCCACGTCCCGTAATAGGGATTCAAACAAAGCATTTAAATGAAGATTAATGGATAATTAACAGAGGTGGATGAAGTAAGGGTAGATGGACCAGGAAAAAAATATTATTATTCAACTAACCTATAAACAAGCATCATAGTAAGAAAAGAAAATCATGCTCTATGCTCATTCTAATAGCACATACTTTGGTTTCCTCTTTTCAACATCCGCAAGTACTTATTAAACATTTTATCATCATACAGACAAGAACATATTAAACATTTACTATCAAGCAGACAAGTACATACAAAACATTCTGGTATCAGGCAGGCAAGTACATATGTGGTACCATTCAATAGAGGTACAGTACGGAAGTCCCCAAGTCAGGAAATCCTATAAAGACCCCTGCCATGGTGGTATGGCTGATCAGTTCATTGTCATATCCATTAGAAGGCAAACCTGTAGATGCCCAACATCTGTCTGGTCCTTCAAGTAATGTTTAAAAACAATGTAAAAAGACGGAACTGTTGGGAGGATTGACAACCCAGAAATTCACACCAACTTTGGGTGCCCCCCATGTTGTTTTTGTTGTGTGGTTGGGACATTTCAAACTGCACATCCAAAACACTTTTGCAATATCGAAAAACAATCATTATTTTTCAACTAAATAGAAAACACAAATGCAAAAGCCAAAAGATAAATGATGTATTGATTCCACCTGCCCGCTTAAACAGCATTCCGCAGTTTGTGTGGCGCAAGTGAAGGTAAAGTTTCAAAGATTACTTTTATTTGAATTAGATTTAGGCTATTCTATACTGTATAAGTATATAAATATACAAATAGTAAAAAGTAAATAATAATATTGAGGCTTTTCCTTTCAGGTTTTTCGTTAATGCACTGAATTTGCAAAGCGGCTAGATATGCATGTTAGTTTGACACAACTCGGCCACCATAATTTGAGCCCTGAACAACCGCAAAGAGTGGTCATGCTAAAAAGCCTTGTATGGGTATAGCAACATTAAAGATAAAATACTGGTGAAAAAAATGAATGGTTTTGTTATAATCTGTAGCAGATAAAAGAATGTCGACTCATAAGGATAATTGCAAGAAAGATATAAATCATATTGATTCCAGTCTAGTTATAGACACTACTTAGACATACCAAACACATATACATTGGCAGTATTACTATAATATTGCCCACAAACACATAAACATCATGTCTGATTACGCTATAAGCGCAAACACTTCTTTGGCCACAATTGTGATTATTCAGTTAAAACAAACATTGAAGTGGCAATCTCAAAGATCTTTCTTTAAGATAAATGTCAGTTAAGTCATTATCTATCGCCGAGTGATAGAAACACAATGGGGATTGAGCCTAATGTCAACTGAATTCGGTGAATACAAGGGCTTTCACCCTTGTATTCACCGAATTCTGAATGTTACAGACTGGGTGTCAGGGGCAACTTTCCCGCCTCTCATGCAAATTGCAAATAACGCAGTTGGTGATCACCCAGTAGTTACCCTGCCAGAGAGAGTACGGCAGTGCTATTACTTAAACTAACTCACTCCACTTTTTTCAGCCATAGAGAACAAGGAAAAGGTCTTCGAGATGGCCTCTTTTAAGTTTCACAATGATTTACCTTTGCTATTAAGACAGACATATAATTATATGTATTTGCCTGTTTGATCCAGATTAAAGCAAATGTACAAATATTTTTTTGCCTGACCACTTTTCGGCAGAACCCCATTACAGATTTTTTAAACAGAGGTCTGCATTGTCGTAGAGATTAGGTTAGGGTTTAGTTGCTGTGGGCACTGTGGTTTGCTACTGGGGCATTTATCCAAAATGTTTTACAATACTGCAGGGCTTCAATGGCAGTATAAACACTGCTGTTTGGACTTTATACCATTCAATATGGACACTAAATAAAAACCTGCTGGATTTAAAAAAATGCATCGCTAGTTAGCAACCTCGTATTAAAATATTTTTTGTAGGAAATAAGAGAAGGGCTTTTAGCTACTGAAACAGAGCAAACAAAGCACCTTGATGGCACACTAGTCTGAAAGATAATCCATCTGCCAAAAATAAATAAATATATATATTAAAGAACCAGATTGGGCTGGCCAATTTGTTCCCCAATATCGTTTGCGGTTATTTAAATTAATTATGTTCCTCTAATGAAGTGTAGAAAATCTAAAAAATGCAAACATTATATCCTTTACTTCTTGGAGGAAGATCAATATTGGGAAATAAAAGTTTGATATAAAAACATTATCTAAGTTGCCAATGTAGTAAATTTCTCAAGTAAAGTCCAAGTAGGTCGCAATTGTGTCCCTTGCCTAGTAGTATACTAGGCAATACTAGCCCTAATATCCTATCCAAAACTGAAGATATATATTTGATTTTGTTTAAACTAAATTGTGTCAACTTGTATATACACTGAGACATTTTTCATCTTTAAATTAGAAGGACTACTTATCCGGTTATTTTAATTAAATTGATGGTCTCTAGTTTCTTAGCCCAAAACAACTGCCAGACTATGTCCAGAGTCTCCAGACACTTCCAGGAACAAAGCTGGTAATCTCTTTGCAAACATTACCAATGCTCCCCTCCCCCCCCCCCCGCTGGTCAACAAACAGCTAATGCCAAAAACATGCACTAACTTACGATTGGGACAGCCTGGAAATTACACTCTGTTGCAAGAGGGAAGCGATCCAATGTGTTGGGGCAGGGGCAGAAATCAGGAAGTGTGTTCCCCGGCCACCCTATAAAACTCCAGGAATCTACCATCAACTCCATTTGACTCCTTCAGAAGGCGTAGCAACAGATTTAATACACTTTTAAGCTTCAGCTGTACTTCCGAGATCCACAATGAAGACAGCCCTGACTTGCACGTTGTTGTTGGGTAGGTGATAAGACCGATAGATCTTTGATGATGGATACAATGACATAGCTTATTGTCAACAGTGATGGAATGAATGTGCTTTAGATTTAGTTGTATAACAAAGCAATGCGTTTGTCACACCTGCGTAGTCGGTCATGGATGAATGGATTAATAATATCGTATAATCTTTTTGGCAGAGTGGGTAAGATAGTGGGGGCTTTGAAGTAAGTGACTAATGTAATGTGTGCACCTGTGTGTTTGTGTGTATTTGTGCTTCTGTGCACATGTGTGTCTGTGTGTTTTTGTGTGTGTGTGTGTGTTTGTGTGTGCACCTGTCTGTTTGTGTGTGTGTGTGTGTGTGTGTGTGTGTGTGTGTGTGTGTGTGTGTGTGTGTGTGTGTGTGTGTGTGTGTGTGTGTGTGTGTGTACATGTCTGTGCATGCGTGTCTTCTCAGTTGTGTTGGGTCTTTGTGAAAGTGTTCAATTCGGGCCGCTCTGCAGTGGGAACAGCGCCAACACCAGGAGATCTTCAGATCGCCATGGAGAGGGTCGATTTGGAGCACAACGGTATTTCTATACTTCTACCATCAAATACACACACCCTACACTAGTTAACAGTTCTCAAATACTAAATACACTGCAGACAAGATCTCTCATGTAAAAAATTGAGTGAAATTGCGGAGACTTAAAGGTTGGGTATGGGATTTGCGAAAACGCCAGCAGATTTTGAAAATACACAACTCAAATGGTCCTACCCCTTCTCCTTCAACGCTGACTCTGACTCCACCCATTCCAAGTACATGGACGCGCAATCATGCACGAGCAAACAGAAAGCCGGAGAGCGAGCCATTAGCTAGTTAGCTAGCTCCAGTAGCTACCGCAGGATAACAACAAACAGAAGCTTGCTCTGGGTCATGAGCTTTGAGTACGTGCATGAAGGGGTCACGCGCGGGGAGCAGGGGAGGGGGAATGCAGTACGACCATTTGATTGACGTACTTACTGTCCAATGCCACTCGGTGGGTCTGGAAATCATTGGCTGGAGTTTTTCGAGCCCTGCCCGCTCCACAGATGATTGACTTGTTTAATTTTCATGTCAGTACTTCTATCTCAGTGGCTGTAAGTGGGTTATGATAAGGATTTCAAGTAATTTTGCAAAAATGGCCAATAAAGAGAATTCCATACCCAACCTTAAAATAAATCAAATCCAAATCGTAATACCTTTATTGCCAAGATTATGAGGCAAAAAGGACCTTAATTCAGCTGCAGAAAATAAACTTTGGACAGGAACAAATTACTCGACAAAACAATCAACACACAACATGTATCAACCCACAAGGGAAAATGTACACAATACAACAACAGTATACACAATAGGTGTTTAGGAGTACACCATAGTTGTTTATAAGAGATTGTGTGTTAACGTTTTGCGACCCAATGAGTGAACACATTCAATTTGGAATCTCATCTTCATTCTGCACTCTTTCACTGCCACATTGACCTTTTGTTGTCATTTCGTTTACATTCAATACAGAACCAACCTTTCAGGGTATGTGCTTTGTATTTGTGTATTTGTTTTCATGCGCAGTCAGGGACGTACCCACAAGGGGTTGGATATCCTCTGCAGTGACGGCTCTAATGTCCTAGCTCCGTTTGACGTCCAGCTGAACGGGAAGCTCACGGTGTACGCTGACCCCACCAACGCCCAGACCGCCATCAACAAAGGCATTAACCTCCGGGGAGAAGGTCCGCTTTCCCTTCAACATGTTCTCATGTGGTTCCTCTTGGTCTACCGGTTCCTAAATTATCAGTAAAAGTTGGGCTTAATTGTAAACTAGTTTGGGTGCAGGACCTGTTTCCCAAGCGTGCCCTGACGAGCAATGTCATCAGTAAACTCACAAGGATATAGCTGGACACAGTGACTTCTCCCAATAAGATCATACACAATTGTGGATGTAGGCGAAATTAATCGAACGTTACCTGAGAATTGTAATTTTGTGCTGAACATGTGTGTGTGTCCCACCTCCAGGATTGTGTTTCAAGCTGTTCTATGTGGACCCGGTCCAGACCACTGGAACGATCCGGAAGGGGCAGAAGATCGGCACCATGTTGCCCATGCAGACAGTCTACCCTGGAATCCAGTCCCACGTCCACGTCCAAATGTGCGACAAGTCCGACCCCACACCCCACTTCTAAGTCTGACTCCGCCCCCTATCGCGGTGTCTGACCCTGTGCCTACTTGTAATTGCAAATAAACCTTGGTCCTTTTAAAAGCTAACATATCTTGCTATGAGAACCAACCTTTGACATTTCACCCATTTTGTTAATCCAACGGCATGCTAAATGTTTTTAACAATAAAAACGGAATGTTTCTAAACATCAACTGCACTGTGTGTGTGTTGTGTTGGTGGGGGTAAGGGGTGGGGGGTTAAGAAGCTAATAATCGATGGATGACAAAATACCTGCTGAGTACCCTCAGAGACACTGGAGGGCAGCAACACTCTCTCTCTCTCTCTCTCTCTCTCTCTCTCTCTCTCTCTCTCTCTCTCTCTCTCTCTCTCTCTCTCTCTCTCTCTCTCTCTCTCTCTCTCTCTCTCTCTCTCTCTCTCTCTCTCTCTCTCTCTCTCTCTCTCTCTCTCTCTCTCTCTCTCTCTCTCTCTCTCTCTCTCTCTCTCTCTCTCTCTCTCTCCTGAATAAATCTCCCTCCCTTGTTTCTGAGTAGCTAATTTTCGGCAATCCCTCCAGACTAAAACTGTTTTAGTTTTGGCATATATGCGTGAGAAATGGCATGAACTGAAACTGTTGCTTGAGTTTAGATGGACTGCTACTGCATAATCTAGAATAGAATAGACAGAAAAAAAATGGTCCGGTAGTCTGACATTTGCAGCCACCGCCTACTGTACTGGTGTTGTGATATCGGACTGGTAAGGTATGCAGACAATTTGCAGACAGAAAGGTGGGATTTGGAATCTTTATTAAGTTAAAAGTCCCACTGCCCCATCTGTTTCAAACATCTGGATGTGCTGAGTAGCATAAAACACAGAGTTTTACTGTGAAGTCCTCCACGTGTGTACGCACAGCTGCGTACCCTCGGCAGTACACCTGCCATTATAGTTCAGTTCATGGAGGACAACAGGAGAACTTCACAAAGGTGGAGCAGCCGCTGTGAGAGCAGGCTTATATAGGATGGTTTTATGATGGATTGAGCAACGTGGAGAATTAGGAATAAGAGGTACGTAACATCAAAACCTAAATAACACGATTGAAGGAGACAAATCACCTTAACTGCTATTACTGCCTAACCCCGTCTGAGATTTCAATTGAACGGATTCATCAGTGGAATTTTGTAAAATACGTAACAGATTGTCTTTACTTTACCGTATGAATGTTCATGGGAGCCAGCCGCGCAACAGCACATAAAACCCGCTTCTGGTGCATTCATGGCATGTGATTTAGTCATGTGAGGTATTTCTACCCCCCTCCCCCCTATTGACACATCCAGGCTACTGAGGCTACGTTTATACGTAGCAGGGTATTTATAGAAATGAATATTTCCCCCCCACCGTTTTCAAAAATAACATTGTGCACACAACATTGTTTTCAAAAAAGTTGTTGTTTACATCAAAACGTATAAATACGCCGTTGAGCGCCATTATAACTATGCCAAACCTATGGGCGGCAGTGTAGGGAGAAGGATAAAGCCATGCAAGCCAATCAGAATCCTCAGAATCAACAACAACAAATAGCACGAACGTCTTCCTGTAACAAACAAACTGTAAACATAGGGCGCTCATATGACGTTAAGCATTTCCTGGCGCATAATGTGACGCTTCAGAACCTAAAACCCTGTTTCTCCCCTTTGACACGGCAACACATAACCGGCGTTTTTCAGAAATCTCCACTTTGGCCAGAGTTTTTAGAAATGATCGCTGTGATAAAAACTGCGTTTTCGTGTAAATGAGAGGCCAAACCGCGTGGAAATATCTGCGTTTTCCCTTCGTGTAAACGGGGCCTGATATTCCCAAACACACTCGTTACCAGTCAAACAATAAGTAAGTGCGTATCCTAGGCAACGTTAGAATACCCTAGTCAGCAGGCACTTAATAAATGGAAAGTAATTTAACACTTTAACTTGAAAGCACCAACCTGCCATTCGCTGTCTGTGTAAATGTAAAGGTGACTAAGCCAGGAGATCTCTCAACTGATCAAGGTCAGAACTCTTTGTGTTTACTGGCAGCAAACAACAAAACAACATTGACTGCTCAGAACTGGCTACTTGCAAGAATAGCGGCATGGCTTTTATTCCACCATTTTCAAATCTCTGGATGGAATAATCAGTGAGTTGACTGCTGTGGCAACCCGGCCCGGGCCAATTAAGGAAATGCAGAGCACCTGAGGAACAGGTGGAGAAGCAGGCCTTAAATAGCCCGCTTCTCCCCTCATTCGGGGCTCTCCCAGCCATGTGGCTCCTCACGGAGACCGGTCCTCGTGGGTGGCGGGATTCCACCCACGAAGGAGGGGACCGTTGATTCCTCCCAGGTTTTTCGTTCTTTTGTGTTTTCAGAGACTTTGTGTTATATTTAGGATCAATCATGCTTTTTTGTTTTTTTCCCCTCAAAGTTGTGTCTGGTTTGGGAGGAGGTGGTTCGCTCACCGTGCCGGGTTGCCACACTGCATACATGCACACCTCTCTTCTAGCATTCTTACACACAAGCAAATGTGCTGACTACTACAGTTGAAGGGGTATCACAGTGAGGAACTGTCCTGGAATCTGAAGAAAGTAAGCAATAGGGTCACTATTCAAGAGTCATTGGTCAACCAGTGATTCCAGCAAGTAAGCCTCTTCATGAAAACAGCATAAAAAGAAAGGAAGAATTAAAGACAGACAAAAAAAGGTAAAAGCAGAAAGAAGGAAGAAAGATAAGTGAGTGATTAAACCAATCCCGTGTCGACAATGGGAAGTGGACGATCACACCTTGGGCTCCAGCGATTTCCTCCTGTCTTTCTCCTGGCCTGGATATCCCCCGTGACAATCAGCTTCAGTCGTGGTGATTGGAGGAAGTCACTCCACTACGTGTTCTCTTGGCACAACTAATGACTGGTCCATGTGAAAAAGACTCTTGCATGTTAGTTCTGGCAACGTTTTGTGAAAATATGTTGATTGGCACACACACACAATTATGTTATCTGAGGGATGATGTTCAAATTTTGAGCAAATGCCACTCGTTTGAATTGTTCAACCAGTCCTGTATAATAGCACAGTATTTCCTTAAAAAATATGGAGTTCCTTGGATGATTTGACTGCCTGATGGAGGGGAAATGACAATGTAAAACTAACATTACATCATTCTTTAAAGAGGCTTCAGAGGTTTAGAAAAAATATATTTAAATACCCCACGGGCTTCACCACACACACACACACACACACACACACACACACACACACACACACACACACACACACACACACACGCTGCCAAATACATTCCTTAGCTCTCGTCTTCAGAATACATAAATATGGAGAAAATAACCTTGGACCAAAGGCAATTAACACATTTCTCCTCTGCTAATTAATTCCTTCGAGGGCTCTTTGTCCAGAAGCCTATTTTATTCATTTCCAACCGACTAATGGAATCAAACATGATCCAGGATTTGCTCTTGTTGAATCCCAAAGCAGTTTAGAGGGGGGTTGGGTAGGGGCTGGTAGGACTTTCCAAAAGAGTGCCTCCAGCTAATATGAATCCCAATCAGTTTTAAAACCTTGCAGTCACATCTCTCCGGCCACATCCACTTCATGATTTCCACACACAGATTTGATATTTGAGCTAGAGCTAGCAATAACAAAATGGAGCATCCTCCTATCCAACGGTTCAGCTGAAGCCCTCCTCCTGGTCTGACGGTGGGAAACATAGGATTTTGTCGGTCGTAATGTCATGGTCTGTCTGTTTCCTTGTCTTGTTTTGGTGTGTTTCCTGTCTTACTTTGTTATCTCTGTCTCGTTTCTCCCCATGTCCGGTCAAGTTTCCCTCCTGTGTGATCACTGCTCCCTCCCCTAATGTGTTTCAGCTGTTACTCGTTGCGTGCCCTCACCTGCCTGTGTTCGATATTTAAGCCCTTGTCTTTCCTTTGTTCCTTGTCGGATCATTGTAGTTCGTGGTGAGTTGTGTCCTGTGTGTTACCTGTGTTCCCTTTGTTACCTGTGTTACCTGCGTCACCTGTGTTGTCGGTGTTCCTTGCCTTTTGCGTTAATAAATTATCCTTTACCTGAACTGTCTGCTATTGGTTCCTACCTGCCTGCCTGCCCCCCGCTAACCGTGACACGTAATGCAGCTACAGCCCCCTTTTACTGAAGTCGCTAGATGGCTACGTTCTCATGATGTCAGTGCAGACCTGTGATGTGCAGTTGAGGTTAGTTAAGTTTCCCACTGAAATCTGCATATTGGTGGACTGCAGCAGACCGCCCTTTATGAATAGAAGGAAAACAAACCTAGTTATTCACCGTAAACTTAACGCTTTTCTTCAAAAGATGAAACAAAAGTAATGATATAACTTTGTCAAATGTATGCCAGCATGTTGAGGCTGCAGCCTTGCACGTTGCTACATTGTGTGTGAAGCGGAAAACAAAAATTGCTTCATTATAAAAAAAAGCTTTTTTATAAATGTAAAAATAAACCGATCTCCAAATTTGCGTGTCAAAATAACTTTGTTCATCCGTAAAATAGTCGCTGCTGATTTAATTCTGTTTGTACACTTAACACTTGTGCGTCAGTGAGACCAGAATGGAAAGTAAGGTGATGATTTGTATTCGCTAACAGTCATCCTGTTAGACCACTCCTCCGTGGTTTGACACAGCACTCAAGCGCTGCTCCACCTGTTACCTCCACCCTCTTCCTCCTCATCCTCATCTTCAGCATGTGTGCACGTATGTACACACACACACACATTGGTAGGTGACAGACGGCTGCTTGCAGAGAGTGATTCTCATCTCTCTCTACACCGAACAACAACCACCGCTACTTCTTTGTAGAGAAGGTAAGCTTTTGGAAATCACGGCTACACTCATTTAGCTCACTCAGGTTTTACAGAGGGTCTTAATAAGAAGTGAAGAAGGGATGGTTTTGTGAGGAGGAATGTATTTAAAAGTTTTATATATTTTCTGCATATATTTTAAAAACATCTTTAGATCTTCTTTCCAAGCCAATTTTTCATTGAACATTGTTGGGACTTTGTTTTATTTACTTTGTTGACGCAAATTTTCTTGGCTGTGATGGTTATTTCTTTTGGTCAGTGTGATAAATCAGTCTGGTTTTTAGATCAATTCATATTGGCTGTTCAATAGGTCTAGACAGGAGGCGGTGCTTGCATCACAAAATGCATACTTTATTAAAGTTTCCTGTTTGACGAGCTGAATGGAGATGATGTATTTCTTATGGTTCGGCCAGGGCCTTAGCCAGGGTTTGAAGAAAATATTGTGGTCTACAAATTGACAAGTTTCAACTGAGAGAATTTCGCAACCGCAGATTTTGTTATACAGTTGTATTTACATTCCAATTTAAAAATGTTGCTAAATTTTTTTTATTGAAGACAGGACCACCTCGACCTCATGTAATGTAAGGCAAAAGTCTGACATTCAAAATTTACCCAACCAACTGTAATTAGTCGCTCTCCTGTTAAAGAGCAGAGATCACATGTATTTTTCAGAATAACATTACATTATCAAAAGATACACACGTGCAAACAACTTTTGTTCGTCAGGTGTGTGTGTGTCTGGTGTACAATGTATGTGTCTGTGTGTCTCAATTGTCTTTGTGTATGCGCTCGCACGCTGGAGGTGTATCAGTGGAGCCCTTTCATATCGGACACTTGTGATGTAGAAGTGAGCGCTGGCTTGTGATTGGCTGATGTCCAGGAAAAGGCTTCAAGGTGGAGAGAGAGAGAGAGAGAGAGAGAGAGAGAGGTGGAGAGAGAGGTGGGGAGGGGAGGGAGGGAGGTGGAGAGAGAGAGAGAGCAGGAAAAGCAGACGGCTTTAATAATAAACCATATTGAGCGGTTCTGTTCTGCTATTCATCACGTTGGCCTTCCTCTGGCAAGCTCACTGTGGAATTAGACTCTTGCCATTTTTAAGTTCCAGTGTGTGGTAGACGGCTAATATTCTGCTTGCTGGTGCTTGGGGCGAGGGGGGTACCTGTGTGAGAGAAAGAGAGCAGGAGGGAGAGAGAGAGAACCTGAGCTCACCTCCGACCTCTTGGCATTCTGCTGCGTGTTTAGCTGCTCAGAAGCTATTATGAGAGAGAAGCTTCCAGTAAGATGCAGTCATTGATCTCATCGCACAGGTTAATTAGAACAAAGCCGCAGCCTTTCACTTGAGGAGAGCCTTTTTGAATATTGAAAGGTGTCAACTCACTCTCGCCCTCCCCTCTATCTATTTATCTTTTTATCTACCCATCTCTCTCTCTCTCGTTACCTATCCATCCCTCTTTTCCTCTCCCTCGATATATCCATCTCTCACTTCTTCCCTCCCCCTCTCGTTTTCACTCTGTCTCTCTCTATATCTCCGCTATCTATCCATCCCTACCCCCCTTCTCTCTCTCTCTCTCTCTCTCTCTCTCTCTCTCTCTCTCTCTCTCTCTCTCTCTCTCTCTCTCTCTCTCTCTCTCTCTCTCTCTCTCTCTCTCTCTCTCTCCCCCCATTCTGCCCTTTGGTGCAGAAATGAGAGGTAAAAGTATATTTGGCCCCAGCGCAGCTAAATGTCACCTATCAATCTCTCGGTCAGACACGGTTACTGTCATTGTGCAGGTTTTTTAATCATCTTACCTCCAAAACAAGTTGGTGAAATGTAAGCGAGAGGAAAAGTCAATAATGGATAAAGCAGTGAGAGATCCTGTTGGTGACTGTTTGTTTCAGGATTGTTTTTTATTTTACAACCTTTACTGTAAAAATGAGGTTGCGTCGTAGAAGAGAGACTGGTGGCTTTTGATTAGCTGCGAGCTGGTTTTACACGGTTTTGACGGTTTTCTTATTGGAATAACAAGTTAAAGCAGAATGGCAGTTAAGGACTTTAGAGGTGGTTAAAGACGCCATCAAATGTAATATTTATGTGCAGAGGAGTATATTCTGGGTCCTCCCAGGACTGGGTCAGCTGAAACAGAGAAACAATTAGATGATGTTGACGTGTATTTGTCGATGCATACGTTTCAGCCTGTTTATTTTATGGTGGTAGGGTAAAGGGATGATCTTAAAGGACCCCTGCCACAATCTATCCCGATAGACATAGATCCATATGCTTAACCTCAAACAAATATATCTAAATACACAATCTAGAGTCAGTTAATCTCAAATAGATATTTTATATCTCAAACAGATCAACAGGATCCCAACAAAAAGATCTACCTGTACAATCAACATAAGTGGATCTGTCTTAACAATCCACACAAATATTCATGTATCACCTCCCATGACTGAGAGTGTACATACTCAGACCTCCCCTCACATCTTCTCTTATTCATCCGATATCTTACTATTCTCCCCCTACAAGTGCACCTTCCTCCACACTGGATTTCAGGAATAAAATGTAATCTATGCAATTCCTGAATACGTTATGAAATATTCCTTTTGAAAGGCAAAGAATTAATCACTGCTGACCTTGCTCTTTAGTTTTGGGATATCGCCCTATTTTCTGCACATTACAAAGCTCTTATAAGGTCTAATCTCCTGCTTAACGTAAGGCTCACCTGAGAAGGGGAGATAGAGTGTTATTCTTTTCGGTTTTCAGCTTTTGTTTAAGTTGGGCTGAACACAAAGGATGACAATCCATGTAGACATAGCCTGGGGACTGACTGATCATGGCTCGGAGAAAGAATAATTATATGTATACATACTGTATAAGTACGTTGAAGGTTTTCGGATCAAATATGTCAATTCAGATTCAGAGTACTTTATCATTTATAGCGGGGGTAAATAATAATTATTGTATATGCATGTATTTTTTATGTTCTTTTGTTATATGTTTATATCTAAATATAATAACAAACATGGAGAAGAATAAATCCATCAATAAATATATATATATATATATATATATATATATATACACTGTGGCAGACTGCAGGGAGGGTTGAGGGCAGTGGTGCGGCCAATGATCCCCAGACGACGGAAGTCTGGGATCATTAAGCGGGGGTGTTTGGGCTTAAAAGTGCAAAGATACTACGGAATCATGCTCAACGACTGCCCATTTAAGGACGCTACGTCGTAGAACGCTGACAAGCACTGTTTCAATGTTTAGAACGCTCGGAAATTCCAGCCCTTTTCGCGTCCTATATTTGAGAATTCCGAGATTTTTCAAGGATGCATCGATGGGTCCTCAACGAGCCAAAATGCCCACAATCCTTTGCGTTCACACGCTGCGCGGGGTATTTACAAATTGCTTCTGGAAAACGATACACATTGTTTTACAAAAGTGAAGTATTTGAACGTTTTCAGAAATATTTTGTGCCGTATTCCTTTTTATAGATTAATCATGTCAATGCAAAAAATTAACCGGTGCGATTAACCTGAAACACTTTTGCAACGTTTTGCAGGGATTGATTAGTTTTAATAGCCTATGTAAGTAGCATGGATTGATTTGTTTTAATATGTAAGTAGCTGGTGTTTAAACAAACTATTGTCGCCAATAACAATTTCAACAATTAAAATATTAGAATATTGACCACTGGAGCAGTATTAAAAAGCAGAAGCGGAAGCGCTTCCACACTAGCAAGTCGTTCCAAACTCTGAACGCTACAAATGCTAGGCAGCACTCTAGCCTCATCTCCATAGGACGCGACTAGCAAGGAAGTGTTCTAGCAAGGTTGCAGCCTTCATTTTGGGAAACAGCCAGGGTTTGTGCGATTTTGGAGGGCTAGCAAACTACAGACAGGATCTGTGTGATCGTCTGGACAGTTGCTGTACAGCCGACGAGAGAGATACGTGGAAAGTATTGAACTGATTATGGATACGGATGTATACCTTAGCAGAGGTGGATGACTCTTTTCCCACCCTGGTGGTTTTGATTTACAAGGTAAATAAGCCATCACCCATTGGAACTGCTCTGTGTTCTGTTGTTTTATCGTTCAATTTGGTGGAGTGGAAACCCCACACCCACTGGCCCGCTACAATGTATATATATATATATACAGAAATAATGATGAACATGGATATTCAAAACCAAGCAATCTGAATATGAGAATTAAAAAAAAGTCTGCATCGCTTTTGCTCCAAAACACTTCAGAGATAGCCTTGACAGCTCATGCCTAATGCCCTGCAGGGACAGCCCTCCAGCAGCTCTCCACACACCCCCGGCCCCTCCACCACTACCAACACCCCCACAAGCACCACCCCTCCACCATCAGGACTCCCACCACTCCGCCATCATTCAGCCCCACCAAAACCACGGCCAGATCCCCAGGGGTTGATACCAGGAATTCAACCTGGCACAACCTTCTGGCCAGGCCGCTTCGCCCTCGCTCTGTCTCTCTCCCCCCCCGCCATGCCCAACCTCACCGCCCCCTCAGCCCTCTCCTAACTGCTCTCACTTCCAGACAGCAGATGTAGAGCTGGTTAAAAATAGGCGTTCCTGCCATGACACCTTCGCAAGCTTTGTGAGACAACGGCGACCTCTCAACACTCTCATCACCTGTGAAGGATTCACTATTGTGACTGCGAGCACAATTAGCCGGGCCGCGACACTGTTGAACACAAGCCAGAGTTTACTTTTTTTTTTGCTTGAGACATTGAGACTGAGAGGGCAACGAAAAACTTTGTCAAGTCAACTTTGTGAAGTGAATGTCTTGTTCTCTGCATACTGGCAGGGGACTTTTCTGTTCCCGCAATATTAGCTTAGCATAGTAGAGCCTTTTGGTGGCCTTGGATTATTGCTGAGTCTATTGGGATGCAAGGTGTCCCAACTACCCCAGGCCATGTTCCAACACACCATTCACAAAGTAGAACCACTGTGTTGAAGCCTACTTCGGAAAGTAAATTATAAAAAACACACACACATACTCTTCGAGATCTTCTACTTGGCAGCCAGGTTCACCATCTTCATGCATCATTGTCTCCAAATTCAAGGATGCACCGGCGTTCATCCCCAGCACCCTGCGTCCTTGTTCTTGCGGAGCCCCTAACTCCGAGCTGTGTGGCGGCCACCTAGGAGGCGTGCAGCATCATATATGCTAGACACTAAAGTTGACTAAATATATCAAAGGATTTAGGGTTAGGGTTAGGGTTAGTTAGCACCTAACCCTAACCCTAGGAGGCGTACAGCGTCATATATGCTAGACACTAAAGCTGACTAAATATATCAAAGGATTTCCTTTTCTCTTAACTGCATGAGTTGGACATGCTGTGACTGTGACTGCAACGCTAATTATTATTTCATGAAGCTTAACAGCGGCAATACAGGGCAGCGAACTGAAAATTACATAAAAAAAAATCCTTTTTGCCTTCATCAGTCTCTTTTGACCTTTTGTGTCGTAAATATTATGCTCGCCGACATCTTCGTTGAACAAAGCTAGCTGCAGGTGTATGTAGACCGCTATAACTGAAGCAGAAATACAACAAGGCAATTGAAATATATAATGTCTTCCTTGTTACTTCTTCACAATAACAGCAAGGGAAAAGCTGTACGAGAGACTTGACAATCAATGAAACTTTGGAGGTCTTTGGAGCTTTTGGCTATTTTTTTTATTATTTTTTTATTCTTAATACCAAAATAACTACTGCTATATCTGCTCTTGATCAAGCACTGGCTAGCACAGGTATCATGCTTACCCTGCAGGTTGTTCATTTACATTATTCCTTTTTATTTGAGTGAAGTAGTTGAAGCATTCAATTTATGTTTATGCTAACTTCTTTCAAATAGGTTACAACTGATCAATTGACATTTTTGTTTAGAAAATGTTGTTTAGGTTCAATGCTGATTCCCATCCAAACACCTCCTATCGCTCAGCTAGCATCACTCACGATTACTCCATTAGCGTAGCCTACCGTCGTATATACATCTCTTCCAGATGTTGCACAACTTATCCCTCCCCAGGAGACCTTATCCTCAATCGTGTCACGCTTGATTGACATTAACAAACAAGCCAGTGATTGCCGCCCGTGGTTTGTGACAGAGGTGTGATCAGTGGCATTCCGGCGGTGGAGAATGTGTGTGGTGTGTGTGTCTGTGTGTGTGTGTGTGTGTGGGGGGGGGGGGGTAATGTGTGATTTACTCTCAATTTGCCTAGCGAGAACACGTAAGAGAAGGCAAGGAGTTCAGCTACAAATTAGTTAAAAAATGATTCTGTTGAAAAAAGCTCTCCGGATCTTGACTATGTTGCCATTGGCGGCTCAATGCCAATCATCCTTTATACATCAGGGCTAAACGCACCCCGGGGAGCCATGCCCCCAAGTTCTTCAGCAGACTCCATTTTAAAGAGTTAAAATCAATTTATTCTCTCTCCCGGGTCAAATTAAGAAAGTTCCAGCGTGGTGAAGTGCTGACTCCGTGACAGGATGTCCGCGCCCATGACAGGCGGTTCTTATGGCTGGTGTCTGGATGTTACATTTAGCTCTGAGCTAACATTGGCATTGTCTTCGTCGATATTCCAGGAAAGAAATCATGAGTAAATGTGGACTGACTGTCCCTCACATACACTTACACCACACACTGTCAATCATTCATTCCTCCCTAGCTCGGTTGTTTAATGATCAATCTAATTTCATTCAAGCAATGACTTCATGTATTCATGTTCATTCATCCATTCAATTATTCCGAAGTCATTAATGGGTTAAAATCTTTGCTCTTTGTTCATGTATTGTGGATTTTGACAAGGTAACACTTTACAACAAGGATGCATTAATTAACCATTCATTTAGAATAGTTAATGCAGTAATAAGCATTAACTCACAATTATCTAACTAACGGTCTAGTAATTATTTACGTATTGATAACTTATTAATGAACTAATAAAACTAATGGTGTTAATGTCAACTAAGTTTAAGCATTACCTTAGTAACCTTAGTTAACATGTGTTTCAGGCTAAGGGGCGTGTGTTCATGTTAAATAAGGTACATTTATACATCATTGGAACATTCACCGAACCATTAACTGTCAGCCCTATGTTATTGCTGGATGAACTAATGTTCATTAATGCCTAATTAATGTACTCTTATTGTAAAGTATTGCCTACAGAGCAGCGCACCTGCATTAAATATTTACGTGAATTGTGACAATTTCTCAGAATCAACGGTGAAAGTAGAAACGGGTGGCCAAAAGTTGTCATATTGTTAGAAATTTGTGCTTTTTGGCACGAAAAAATTGCAATGACGTATCCCAGATCACGAATGAATAGATTAAATGACATGACAGTCTCACGTATTTCCGTGAGACTGGGTTGATATATGCATATATATATACATAAATATGTATATATATATATGTGTATATATATATGCATACATATATATGTATACATATATCGTGATGTACAAAATGCTTGGTCTGAGCATTTACAAAGGAATGGATGGGTGTAAGTATATATATGTATCATATAGAGGAGGTATATATCTATCTATATATAGATAGATATATACACACACCAATCAAAACATGCATGCTCAGACCAAGCATTTTGTACAATCCCGCTGCATTGAGGATATCCATCTTATTATAGTATTATTTTTACCATTATTATAAAACATATGGTCATATCAACAGTAATTGAAAGTATATAGTTACCCACAAGCTAAAAAACACGACGTCAAATTTACTGTGGAGAAGATTGTCTTTTATCAAACATCTTTCTCTCTAACTGTAATTTATATTATCATAAACGTTGGACTCATGCTAATCTGTTCCGTCAACTGGCAGAAATGGTTCTCCATAAATGAATGACTCATGCTGTGGAAATGCTGTTGAATTACCATAGTGGATGCGAGCATGTATATAATATATTCTATATGAGGTTTATGAGTGTGTGTGTGTTTGTGCCAATTTCGTGTGAATAATCTGCGGCTTGTGGCTTCACATAGTCTTTCTCTCTCGCCCTCGCTCACTCTCTGTCTATCTGTGTCTCTCTCCAACATTCTCAATCGCAGGCACAGACACACATGGTCTGTCTCCCACTCTCTCTCTCTCTCTCTTTTCTATCTCAGTGACTCTCTGCCACATGCTTGATCAAACACTCTCCCTCACATCCAATGTAGCCAGGCCTCTGATGTGAGTCATATCTACCAGCTCTGTGATCAATGGAAGGCCCTGATTCCTTCTGGCACCCTGTCCCTCCGTGTGGTTATTGAACCAACACGTGAGGATTCCCTTGTTCGTTTCCAAGGTGAATTTGTGAGTGTTTTCTTAGGAGTCTCTTTGTAATGCAGTCCCACCATGATAGATTGCATTAATTAGGCTAACAAGCTTTTCTTGGGAGTTGTGATACCGGAAGCTTGCGGAAAGAATTGTTTGCCTGAGCCTCATTGAGCAGCTTAATGGAAGTCCTTATGCGTTAAATAAAACATTTAAATAAAAATGTAAAATACGTGTGGCTCGCTGGTCTAACAGTTGACACAGACTTCTCAAGGGGCTGTGTCTGCTTGTGTCTGGGGTTTTATTTCATGACTGCTGCTAAGGCAGTTAGGTTTAGGTTTGTCCGTCTGTCTGTCTGTGTGCGGGATATCTTGAAAGGCTGGACGCAGATGTGAACCACATTTGGTGTTTAGTTGGTAATGGGCCAAGTGCGAAGCGGTTGACTCTTTATGTCAATCCGCCAAAGGGGGCGTTGCCTTGAGCGTGAGAGGTGTCTGTTATTGGAACTGAGTTTATAGGATCAATACCTATTAATAGGTATATTGATGACCTAACCCCAATCCGCCGAAGGGGGGCGTTGCATTGAGCGTGAGAGGTGTCTGTTGTGGAACTAGAGTTTTCGCACGCCCGTTGCGAGCGCTCAACCTCTAGTTGTAATTAAACCCATAGCAATAATGTGGAAATCCCAGTCGATAATTTAACACATTTCTGAGCGCATAATATAATAACATTTAGCCTATAATTTTACAACATATAACATTCGTTCACCACAAATGACTCTTAAAAGCAGTGCCAACATTTAAATGTTTTTAACCATTCAGCAAACAAAAGGCAACAGGCTGATCACATTTAGGGGGCCACTCAATGACACGCAGAAGCGTCATCAACACGCCCACTGAAGTGGCGTGAGAAATACAAACTTTCTACTCCTCATTCACATATAAGGTAATTAACATGTCCTACGGACAAAATACCACTTCAGGGGTAGTATTATTCAGGAGATTTTCAGGGTACGTTGTTCACACATACTGCCCATCAGGAGAATATCAGGACTTACACGTATGTCTGAAAGCAGCTAGTGTGTGAGCATTTGATTACATTATAAAATTAGTCAATTTATGGTAACAGAGGTAATTGTTCATTGGAAAGTGTAGTATACGATGCATGCAAATCAATTATTAAATAGCTTTTACTGTTATTCAGGGCTGAAAAGTGCATTGACATTTTAAAATGCAAGACAACTACTATTGGTTAGTTGAAAATAATAATCATTGAAATAAACATCTCTTCCAGTGCCCTGGCCAAGACAGGCAGCAGTAGCCTACAGTCACACAAATCATAAGAAAAATAAAACTAAAACAGTCCGCAGGGGGGAAGGGGGATATCAATATCGCAAGACATTTGTGGAGGCTCAAGGAGGCGGGTAATATTATGTTGGAGCAACAAAGTGTATTCTTGTGGTGGACTCACTCTATAGACATAATTCACCATACTGCGTTATTGACATGTTTTCGTTCTGTGCTCTCTCTTTAAGAGATCGCACGTCTTTTTTGTTGGTTTGCGGGTCGACGATGTTTGAATTTAGGCCTACCGTTTTTTATATGACAAAATGAACGACCTGCCGTTGCTTGTCGAGGTGAGAAATTGTCTTTCCCCTTCGTTCATCGCAATTTCTACAGCCTATAGACAAAAGGTCTTACCTGGGAGAGTGTCGCTGCGGTGTGTGTGCGTGCGTGTGTGTTCTAACCTGCGCGTGTGTCGATGGCGGAGACATAATGTTTTAAAACAAGCTCGGCTAGTATGTCGCTGCCGTTTGTCTTCACGTACGGTGTGTGCGCGTGCATGTATGTGTGCGTGTGTGTGTGTGCGCTTCCATGTATGTGTCGCTGCCTTTGTCTTGACGTGCAGTGTGTGCGCATGCGTGTGTGGGTGCGTGTGTGTGTGTGCGTGTGTGTGTGTGTGTCCATTTGCGTTCCCATGTATGTTCGTGCGCATGTGCGTGTGTGGGCGGTGTGTGTATGCAGTGTGTATGTGGGTGCTGGCAGTGTATAATAATAATATAATAATAATACATTTAATTTAGAGGCGCCTTTCAAGACACCCAAGAGCATATAGTCATCATTCAAAACTATGTAAAACAGACTAGGAATAAAAGGAAAACAGAGGTTAAACATGAAGAATAATATTAATTAATAACACTCAAAGACGCCTAAAGTGAAGGGGGGACCTCACTAACCACCACCAATATGTAGCACCCACTTGGGTGATGCACGGCAGCCAATCGGTGCCAGAACGCTCACTACACACCAGCTTGAGGTGGAGAGTTAGGGATGAGGTGGAGAGTGAGGGAAAAGAACATTTAACACTATCGATCACATTTAAACAATATCGACCACATGTAAACACTATCGACCACATTTAAACACTATGGACCACATGTAAACCCTATCGACCACATGTAAACGCTATCGCCCACATTTAAACACTATCACCCACATTTAAACACTATGGACCACACGTAAACCCTATCGACCACATTTAAACACTATCGCCCACATTTAAACACTATGGACCACATTTAAACACTATGGACCACATTTAAACCCTATCGACCACATGTAAACCCTATCGACCATATATAAACACTATCGACCACATTTGTATGTAAGCATTGGAGACAGTGTTCCACAAAATATAACTTTGGTAGCAGGGAGCTGCTCATGTACCTGCTGTCTCTGGATTGGACCGATGAGAACTGTGGTTGAAATGACCACAGCCTGTAGGTTTTCTTGAATCATGTTATTCTCTACCGCAACTGAGTCATACATGTCCCTTTGTTCCTAAATATCCACCTTTTAACGCCCAGTTTATGGGGAAATTGGACAAAAGTGTCCTTTCCATCTTGTTAGAGGGCGGATGACTTCATCGCACCCTTCGGTGTTGTTGCTGTTGCTGTTGTGGCCGCTTCTCCATGATGGATTGCCATTTCAAGACATAAGTTAAGCCACTCAGTTTAAAGTTTGGTCTCCGAGCAACATCACACTGAAAGAAGCCACTTAGCCTACCCTTCCGCCCTGTAAGAGAAGCTTTTACGGCAAAGTGGAGGACAAAAGGAGTATGTGGCCGCGGAACCAGGCCAACCATTTACCCAGAATTCATATCTCTTCATCTCTTTCTTCGGGCACCATTGATCCGCAAGACTGGAAGTTATTTATAATGAAAAGACGTATTTTAAAGCGTCCCATTTGAAGCCGGAGCAGCAATAAATCACACGGTGAGCCTATCCAAGCGGTGTCCAAGAGGCCTCTCCCCCTGGAATATATTAGATTGTTAACTCTAAGTGGACAGCATAATGTAATCCAATATTGATCTACATTCGCGGTCAATGCATTCAATCCCGTCATGATATTCAATACGCTGTATGACAACCCTCCACCATCTCCGCTCACTTACAGTAATTACAAAGTGCACCTCTCCCGTCGCTCCCATATGACCCCCTCCCCCATCCTCTCCTCCACCACCTTCCTAATGACAAGAGAGAATGTTTAAGATGTGGAGTGGGACACATTTAAATGACATAATCAACCCACACCACCTACTCCTCTCTCTCTCTCTCTCTCTCTCTCTCTCTCTCTCTCTCTCTCTCTCTCTCTCTCTCTCTCTCTCTCTCTCTCTCTCTCTCTCTCTCTCTCTCTCTCTCTCTCTCTCTCTCTGAGAGCTTGCTCGCCCTAGCGGCTAATTGATAAATCAACAAAAGCAGCAGTCTATTATAATGGCTTTCAAGATGCGGTCGTTGCACGTCACTTTAAGTGTGGTCTGATGGCAGAAAGAGCCGGGCCCATGTGTAATAAAGATGTGAGTCGAAGGTTAAATTGGCACTTAAAACATGTAGTGAAGCGATGGCAGGGATTTCTTGTTGCGCTTAATGTTATTGATTCATGTGAGTAAATATGTCCTCTGCTATTGACTCATCCTGTGTTGTCTTTACTATTTCACACCCGTTTAATCCCTGCAAAGCGGCTATATTTTTTAGTCAATCGCTGCCAGGCCAAGGGCAGAGTGATATTCATTGTTCGAAGCAAACATGAATATTTGTTTGTCCAACAAATCATTTACTAATGTAACACTAACTAACTAACTAACTGATTTATAAACAAATGAATTACCAACTTATTAACTCACATAATAACTAGGCCAACTCACACTATCCAACCTACCACCTTGACTGTGATGAGGGCGTTTCCTCCAACGGCGGGGTGGGGGGGGAATACGCCTACGGTGCCTCGAGAGGACACAAAGCATAATGTATGTTTTCGACCCTGCGTTTTAAACCTCAGGAGAATTTCTGAAAACTTTCTGGGGCACGCCTGAGCTCTTGATAATTCCCACTCTGTCTGCATTTTCTGTAGTACACGGTGAAACAGGGCCAGCAGGAACTCTACCAGACCTACAACTTACTACATGAGTCATGACACATGGTACAAGGGTATTTTGACTTTTATATGCATACAAACATAGTGCTACAGTACACATTGACCCATTCTGTAGTATATAGTATATAATAATGTACCACAGAACATCTGGCAGACTAAGAAACAGTAATTACTGACACCCGAACAAACGCACAACATAAACTTTGGGTGCATTTCAATGCAACCAAAGTTTCCTTCTCGCTTTGGGTTTCCTCAATAAACAACGTTGTTATTAGGAGAAGACACCCATATACAAGGAAAGTTGAATCAATTGAATAAGCATTTGTGTGTACTGTACGCATTGACTAGTGTGTGTGAGTGTATCTGTTCGTAAGACTTCATGTGTGCTTGTGTTTGCATCTGCAATTGTTTGTACTGTGTTTTTTGTGTGTTTGCGAGTAAGTAAGTTTGTGTGTGTGTGTTCATGTACTGTATGTGTGTGTGTGTGTGTGTGTGTGTGTGTGTGGGTGTGTGTGTGTGTGTGTGTGTGTATGCGTGGGTGTTGAGACCCTCAAGAGAAAAGCCAAAGAATGCTGAGAACACAACATCTGTGTATTAATAGTGTGACTTTGAGAGGTGCAGGGCAGTCATTTAAATGAAAGGCAAGTGAAACGTTTCAGGGGCTGAGGGGGGCAGAGCGCAGGGAGGCTTAATGGTTTCCAGGACCCAGCGTGGCGTTAGAGAAGAGCTTGAGAGAGAAGGAGATAGGGAGCTAGTGGACAGACAGAGGAAGTGAAAGGATAAGAGAGAAGAAGAGAGGATAGACAGAAACAGGAGAGAGAACAGGAGAAGAGAGACAAGGATGGGGTAGGAATAAGGGTTGAACATAGAGATAGAAATTCCAGAGAATGACTGAGAATTTTTTTGCAGGATACACCATAAAAATAGTTAAAGACGGAGGGAGAGTGATAGAGGGAAGAAACAAAAAAGATAAATGTTGTTTGAGTTTTTACCAGGTCTGAAGTAGAAGTAGAGAGAATAATTTGCCGTATATTGATCGTTTTGTAGAAATTAGAAAGAGAGAGCAGATAAAGAACAACAGTAAGAAAGACAAAGAGATAGTGAAAGAGGGGAGAGGGAAATTATTTGCGTGCTGTGCGACAGGATTGAACAAAAGAGAGATCTAGGGAGAGGGAGGGAGGGAATGACAGAAAGGAAAGAGCGAGAGAGACAGACAGACAGACAGACAGACAGACAGACGAATAAAGAGGGAGGGAGGGGATGATTTGCGGGCGTATTTTTCCGACAGGCCTGGAGAAGTGAAGCAGGGAAAGGGCAAAGTCTCTGTAGGTGACGTTCATCAGGCTCACTGGTAAAGGTCACGCATCTCTCTCCACCCCCCCCCCCCCCCCCCCCCCCCCCCCCCGGCCAGTTACTCCCTGAGAGAGCGCCCTCTTGGGGGGTCGCAGGGCTCCTACAAACAGTGGGTAAACATACCCCACCTGTTAAATAACTCCCCCCCCCCCAACCCCTTCCTACCCCATCTTATCTTTCGATGGCATCTGATCAACGGAAGTACCAAGTCATACTAAAGGCAGTTTGGAGGCTAATGGTCTGATCGTTTATGGAGTGTATTCTACACCCGGTCCCCTCCATGCTGCTGGGAGGTCATTGTCATTGCTAACATGTGCTAACATGAATGCAATTAGGGAAAGAGATTAATACCGTTATGAATCAACGATATAAACAATGATATGTACAATTACTAATTGATATGGGTTTCTAATCTCAATTGAATGTTCGTTTTGCATTACACTATTATCTGTGATATATTATGGTATGTTACCGCAGATCATCATTGGGCTTCATACTAATGTATCTACAGTTCAAGCTCTTCCCGCTTTATGTCCCTTCGGCTGATGGCTCTTGTGAGGGATCTTGGTAATCCATCCTATTCCTAAATCAAATTGCTACATTTATTCATGCATTTTAATAATACATTTCTTCCTCAAACAGTTTTAAACAAAAATGTTTCGACCTGATAATAATATAATACTATAATATAAACCTGAGATGATCCCTGAAAATATCTGGATATTTGAGAGAAGGAAATGTGTAAGTGTAAGTCTGGCGAAAATTTTACCCAGGGTCTTCTTCTACATGAAAACAGTAAAATAAGCCGTCAAGACATTTTTTTCCGTTGATCAGCCAGTTGCCCGGAGCAACGCTAGCAGCCCTAATGGCCAACAGTGCATTGGCTAGGGGCAGTGCGCCAAACGCTTCCAAACCGGTATTTGTTAACCACTAATATTGCTGAAAATAGAACCAGACCTCTGCGGTAGCATGACTAGGGTCCCTACACCAACAACGTAGTTAGCGAACCCTGACCTTTTAAAAGGACCCCTGGCCTCTGCTAGGATTCCCCCCTGCCTTCTCTGTCTGTCTGTGGGTGCTGGGGGCATTCCTGACTCCGCCCTGTGACACCATCTGCTCCTGTTCTGGCTAGACACCCGTGGTTCATCTTCTCATCACCATCGCCAGATCGTAATAGACGCTGAAAAATTGGTAAACCTTCTTGGCCCCTCAGTAAAGGTGGGCCACGATGAAGCTTGCAGGTAAAAGGTACCTCAAATGACCCTGTCCTACCTGCCTAACCCCTGCCTAATCCCTGCCTAACCCCCTCGGTCCCCAGTTCCATGCTCCTCAGCCCCTTTGTCAGGACCTAGACGTGTTCCGGATTCTCCACGTTCTCCAGCCCCCGGATTCTCAATAAATATCTCTGTACAGTCAATCTGGTCCTGCCTACCCTGTTTTTTTGCGTTTGGGTCCACTACTCCCCCTGAGATCGTAACAGATGTTGTGTATGAAATGTGTCACACAACATGGTGTCATATTTATGAGCATTGTTTATTTGTCTTACTATAAATGATCAAGCGTAGCTTCGCATTATGTTGCTTTATTGCTGGGGAACATTCCCAAACTTGCGCCCAACGCATCACATCCGGTTGGCGCTTATAGTGACGTAATGATGTAAGCAGTACGTGCAAGCTTAAGTGAAACGTTAACACAGATTCAGTCTACTGGCGTGATCTGAATATTACACATGGCGTTATACTATAATCTTTGGAGGAGCTTAACCCTCTCGCGGACGTGGTCATAAAAATCAAGGGCTGGCCAGACGAAGCTCCACACAGCTTCACACACCATCACATGGTCTCGGCCACTTATATGAGCATGCTCCGTCCTTTCGCCAAAATATCCTGTGCATTGTTCATTTTGATTTGTGACTGATTTATTAGCAAGCAAAGCTGTCATATGAACCTTGGTGCGATTAAGTTCAATGTTGCTTTTCCACAAACCGTTAATCAATTGCATGTTTACAGTACCATTCAGCTCCATGATGTTTCTTTACGTTCGCATTTACCTCATCACTAGACACATGGGTCCTAGGTGCTGTCGTAGACTAGTCAATCATTTTGAAAGAACCAACTGGCCCCATACACAATACAGGCCATTACATTCCAGAGTATTGATGTGAAATGGAGAGGTGAGGGGGGGGGTTTCAGTTTGTTGCAATTTGCAAATAAACTACTAGATAATATCAAATGTTACACACTGGACCTTATAACATTTAACAATATCAGGATAGCAGTGTTGCTCTCCAGCTTTCCAAACTCAAGACTCAATTCTTCAGGGTTCACCAGGAATCTGCATAGCCTCCTCCCTTCCATCCACCGCCCCTTCTCCCCATTACTCTCCTAAAAACACCCCTCTTACCACTTATTGTATGTTGAACGTCCTGGCAATTAAAAATAGTACTAAGGATCACGTAGCATCTTATTCTAGCTTTCTTGTTGAATAAGGGGAATGGGTGTACCTAGCAATTGTAAGTGAGTGGCACTTGTTTCTATGAACATCCTTACTGTACAGACGGCGATATATTGTTGTTTCTCTTTCTTAAGACGAATGTACTTCTTCTACTTCTCGCTTTGGATGAAAGTATCTGCTAAATGCCCTAAATGTAAATGTAAATGTACACCAATAATTCTTACATTATAATTGACTTCTAAGTCATACAACTATGACATTAGTGAGTATAATATTATAGATTTCCACACCTAGTATACAGGGATTATTCTGTTTTGACCTTTTAATAACAATTTCTCAAAAGCAATTCATGACATACGAATGGAAATAGCTTGGCTCAGTTACTTTTACATCATCGCTTTAGAGTCAACAAAACAGCTTTCTGTCCTCTTTATTGTTCTATTGGTTGAAGTTACTTGTTCTAGCAACAGGCCATGCTGTCATGCTAAATAAAATCTTAATTCCAGAATTTTTTTAATCTTTTACAAAACGCAATTCTGAATGTTCAATCTTTTCCGTCTCATAGACATATTTCCTATATCTCCGGTGCATTTTAATCACCCAATTAGTTCCCTGCCAAGCGCAATGGTAGATTTGATGATGAAAAAGCAGCATGGAGTTAATAATTGAGAAAACAAGTGCATTGATTGGGATGGGTAAAAGTGGAAGCACCAACTATCTGTGATCATGCTATATATCTTTGTGGGTATGAAAAAAATAAACTAAAGACCAAGTTCACCTTTTCCTTTGGAGAACTTGGCTAACCCTATTAGTTATATATATACACAAGCCGGGTTTCTCAGAGTTTGCTGGCATTTGAAGGTCATAAACAGGGGTTAGGGTTAGCTAAGGTTAAAAACATCCAACTTAATATTGCTACTCTGTATAATGCAGGCATCCATAGAATAACACTATTACATCAGAGAGACCTGAGACGACCAAAATGCCAAGGTTCAGCTATAAATTAGAACATTAGAAACACCTTTTCATTAAAAACAATGATTCAAAAGCCTTGTTTTACAACAGAAATACCTTTCTGTCAAACCATTAGACATTAACTAAATCATGTTTTGTACAATGTACAGTGGGTGACAGTTTTGTTTCCAACCACTTGATGGCAGCAAATTCCCAAAAGAATCCCGCTGTGTGGTTGCTCTTTAAGAGCCTTGTCCTTGACCCCGAATCATTCACAGCTGGAGCCGTGTATCTCATAGCTATGTAGGTAGAACCTCTCCTCAGAGTGGTTGGTTAATTAGTGGCAGTGACAGCAGGCTGGTTAAGATAATCCTAGCTCAGTTAACTACACCAAGAGCTGCATCACGCCATTTTCAGAGAGACGTGGTTTATGAACGAGACATAAAAGGCCAGTGTTTCCGTACTTTTCCATCATGGTACCCAAGACATTTCTATTCTGCCAGCTCAGCCTCTAGAACTTCCATAGCTCATCTATATGATGAATAATACCTTTGGTTGGAAGGTGGCAGAGGGTCAGTATCAAGACTTCTGATTGGCAGACATGGTAAAATAGACCTTGTGAATCTGAATCGACGCATTTATTTTCATTCACATTCAATTATATAGAAATCCTCATCCTCTGGCTTTGACTTATGTTTACCCTTCTCAAGACCCTATGTTAATGGTCTGTAATAGTTTCTCTGTTCCGTAACTACAGTGAATTAGAAAGGTCATACATGTGTGCACATTTGAATTTGTGTCAGTTTCCACAATACTTCTCCTCCCTCATTAATGCTGGGCTTTGATAGCCTAGCTGTCCCCGTTCTTTATGCTCTCACTCAGTTGGGCTGCCATCACCAGCTTCCTGAGCCCATCAGTGTCTCTTATGTCTTCACAATAATAATAAATAAACATGCTCTATGGTTATTTATGGACCAGATGGTAGGCAGCTGTTCCATAAAGCATTACAAAGCGCCCCCCCCCGCCCACACCAGTGTGGATGGTTAAAAATGTATAACAACACACTGTATCCTTTTGAAAATGAGTTTGTAAACATGGAAACCTATGAATATGCAATTAAGAGGATTGATATATTTCAATTTAGTTTCATTGCAGAACCTCGCTTGGATTGTGAAACAATGCGGGAATCCATTTTATTTGCAACATTAACATTGGACTATGCCAGCATTATACTTCCTGTTCACTAAGTTCATAAATTATTTTCTTTGGATTCACTGTGTGTCCCTCTCTCTCTGCCGGTAGCCGAGCAACAGAGAATTATCCGGGTGCAGTACCACTTCTGGACACAGAGGGATTCGTATTAAGTGCATGTGCAAAACACCAGTCAGGTGCAACCTCATCACATTTAAAAGGAAAAAAATGCAACCAAACTGGGGATTAGGCTTTCCAATAAAACTACTTTAAGACAAAAAAATTGGATATCTTCGACATTAAGTGAGCTGAGATTTTGGAGGAGAAAAATAACAAGATTTGTTATTTCTGTTTTGATCGAAGGCCTTATAAAAGGGATGTGTTGTCAACAGTGTAGGTGGCCCACCCTGTAGCCCCCTGATCAGGTGGAGTTATGACCGTGCCAGGCCTCTTCTCTCCCAGGATGTAGGGCAGGGTTGGGGTTCCGCTGACTGCTAAGCTAGCCATGTGTGATTTACTACACGCCGTTGCACGGCAGAAATACCCTGGCCTACTTTATCATCATTATTTTCATAGCCTTGACTTCTCCGAGCTGCTTGCTCAGCAGAATGCAGCCAAGGAGGGAACGCTGTGTACTTCCTGCCCCCGTTTTTTATTCATCCCTCCAGCATGTCCCAAGCTCACTGGCCACCACCCCGCCCGGACACCTGTGGAAGCCAAGCCACTAAGTTAGGGCGCCCCTTGTTCAGCAAGCAGGGAGGGAGGGGGGCAGGGAGATCTCTATAAAGGCCTGTAATGGAGTCGGGCAGTGCATTGTGGGGGAGATGACAGGTACCACAGAAGATATGGATGCAGTCAAGGCGGTGCCACTGGACTGGACTGGGAGGGTGATTTCCCGCCTCTAGTGCCATGTGATTGACAAGCAGTCGGAAGGCAGACCGCGGCTCTCCAGGGGGCGGAGGAAAGGCAGGATGCCAGCTCGGGGAGAATGGCAATTCACAAGCCGAGCGAGAAGAAATAGCAAAAACAAGAATGCCGCCATTTGTTCTCGAGCCGCCATTGTCAGCAACTCCAGAGCGGGACAGATGGTCACGGTTTACACAAACAACATCCATCCTGACTGTTCGTTTGTCCTCTGACAGACTCTGCTAATGACAGAGTCCCAGCCAACTGAACAGAAAAAGGCCAGAAAGTCCAGGGACACAGGGAGAGATTCATTGAGATTACTTCAATTTGCAAAGAAAGATCTGTACTATGATCTCAATTCATGTTTTTCCTCTGGATCCTCAGGAACAGAAAAGATTTATGTTGAAAAGATAAACAACTTGTATTGAACCACAAGGCTAGACTTGATGCGCTAATCTGCACACCTGGCTTGGAAGTAAACCCTATAAACACCTTAAGAGGCAAACCAACGCAAGGCTACTTTCTGTGGTATACGATACAATTGCCAAATATATTATCACAAGACTCTTCTTTCCAAAGTTAATTACATATCATTTGTTGATATCATTAAGGAGCAAGAAGGGGTGACACATCTAGTACAAAGATAACTTCAGGTAGACTGTTGACATTGGGGATCTCACCCAGTACCTTTTGGCTACTCGTCAAGCACCTTTGTCACTAGACCATCCGACAGTAGGCCCTCAACACATCAGAGTTTACATTCAAACGTTTCCTTTTTTCTTTCTCTTTTCTTGGTCAGCTGCTCAATGTTTTGTCATTATTTTTTAATGGTCACATCAAATAAGTAAAGTAGAAAAGAGAAAGCTCCATGATTCTTGGAGTTTGGTTGTCCAGAGCTGTTATAGTATAGTTGGACTGCAAGGATCTATGTCCATAACTTCATTGATTCCTCTGCTGTCTCTAGCCATACGAGATGGTCAACCATCAGTTCATCTCCAAAACTGGAGATGAACTACGGCTTAACTTCCTTCAAAGAATAATGGCTGCATGAATTCTGAGACTTTTAAGTTGAAAGGAAATTCAGGGAGGGAAGTTGGAGACGATGAAAGAAGGAGAAATATAAAGTAAGGTCGAAGTATCTATTAGATTTATTTAAGATGTATTTAAATACTTTAATAAAATAAAGTTCTGTACTCTGGTTTCTTCGTAGCTGATGCAGATACCTATTCAAGGGCAATTCTTGAGTTTGATTTATCCATTGTGATCTTTTTGACCTGCCAATTTAATTGTACGCATACACATTTTATAAATGAAAGAGGATGGAAACCATCCTTTACATAAAAACTTGAGTGAATGTGAACAGATAGGGTCTATCTATTCATCGTACATTTGTACATTTGCCTTTCAATCTCAATTAACTTTGTCCTAATTAAGTGCTTCAACACACCAGGAAACTCTCTCTAGAGCTGTCAATTGTAATTAAATAGGCCAAATGCTGAACTATTGACTGATTTAATGTGAATAATATGAATTCATTTCCTTTCATTCAGCTGTTTTTAAACTCACTGGTGTGCCCTCATCTTTAGGCCTTGTTGGCCCCATCTGGCAACTGAAATGGTCCAGGCGCTGGTGCTTTTCAAGGTTATTATTACCCTGCACATTGGATGAATTTTCATTTCTGATGTTGAACACGTATACCTCCCTGTGTGGACCACATGTGTTCCTGGACCTGAAGACGCAAACCAATATGTGTGCCCAGAGGTTCCTTAAAGTAGCATAGCAAAAGTATATATAATTACGGGCAGCAGTGTGAACGTGAAAAGAGGAAGTAGACTGAAAGTTGGATTCCCTGACAGACTGCAGCTTTCTCTTGCTTTTCTTGAATTCTGCCTGTTCCACAGTCCACCCAAAACTAAATGCAGATTTTTTAGCCAAATCAAAAGGGGTTTATAGACGTACAGAGAGCTGCTGTGTCTGTTGAAATGCAGGCTGGGTAAGGGGATAGGTCGGCTAAGCTATGATTGCATTAATTTAGCCTGTAGCTATGAACTTTAATCAATACGATTCATGGTGGGCCGCTCTGAGAAAGCGCCATTAGCCTTTGATAAGCATGGAGCTGAATGTGATGCGACCAGGCAGCCTGCAGGTGTATGTCACCAAACACACCATGCAGGTGAACTCCATTGGTCTGAACAACTGAGCCTGATGAGAAAGAAGAGGACATGGTGCTACGGTTTGAAATCGAAACACATGTTCAAGTAACTTCAAAACATTACTGAGACATGTTGAATTAAGTGCACTTCAAATATTCAACAACTTTGTGCACTCATGGTAACCTTCTGGAGACAGTTTCACGTAAATATGATTCAAGTCAAGTTACAATTATAAAACACCTCGAACCCTAAACCTTCTGCAGGGTTCAGTAAAAGTCCAACAGAATGCAGACAGAAGAGGGATCCCTCCTTCCAAATGGGCAGATATATAATGATAGCGAAAGACCATGATGTACAACAGTGTTTAAGAATGCAAAACGTGAACCAGACAGTGATGACATCCTTCTCTGATGTTTTATGAAAGAAAGACCAACAACTTTTGCTACTTTATTGGCACATACCATAAATGGAAAGCTGACACCAACTATTTTGTCTGTTAAAATATAAACAACTCTCTCCTGGAGATCTGAAACACTGTCATCCCAGTTTATGGGCCTGTTAAAAAGAGAGTTGACGACAGGCGGCTAAATGATAGTCGTGACCCACAGAGCACATTAACAGTTGGCCATTTTGCTGAACAAATAACCAACAGGAAAGATTCTGAGCCCTCTGTATTTATTCCCCAGCAGAGAATTGAGGTTGCTAAGGTCGGAGATGTGCCATTAGACGTCTATTTCACTCCGTGGTCGCTTCTCTCGTGGGGTGACAACGCTGAATAGGAAAACAACCAAACGACTTTGAATCGCCAATCCCTCTGGTGCCAGCATGGTCTGCCACCACTGCCCTCCCTGGGGAGATCACAAAAGAGTCATCCACATGGTAGGCCGATTCCTAGCTGGAAACTCTTTCCGGATCGCAGTCTGATTATTGGTGATATAATAGTCCCTTTTGCTGCCGTTGTTTTTTTAGGGCTGCCATGCCTGGTGTTGCAGCTACTAAATGTCAACTATTTTTGGTTTAGTGGCTGCTTTTCACATCTAAAAGCCTTGTGATATATGTTCCTAATTGCTGTCAGTTATTTTAAGCGCGATGGATTCCTGTTTTGTCTATGATTATGACAACCTTTTGACAGCCTTTCTTGTCCAACTTCAACAGATGCCTCCAAAATGCATTATGTTTTGTCCAAAAGGTTGTGCTTTGAAGTCCAAGTTAACGTGGCAATGAGATATATTGCAACCAATTAGGAACCAAAGTACTTTATTATATCTCCAAATCTATGTGGACTCAGTCATGGGTCTTTGTGTTTTCAAGATAACTGTAGTTGAATCGGCTCCAATTGTAGAAAACAACATTTGAATTCTTCATCTCTGTCCTGTTCATTTTGACCAAAAAATAAATAGAAAGAGCAAACATGGAAAAAAAATTAAAAAATTCCGAGCTGAGCATTTAGAACAGCACTCTAAACCCAGCCAAGGTTAATCCAAATGGGTCTGGAATTGCATGAATAAAGAGTGGTGTTGCTTCAGTGATGGAGACTGGGAGGAGGATGAGGAGGCGGAGGGCTGGCTTCACCAGTGTAAAGGCACTTTGCTTTCATTTGATCCTAAAGCTTCAAGAGACACAGTGGCTTTTTCATTTCACAGTGCAGAGATGGTGACACAATCCCTTGATAAACTCTTCGTCAATCAAATCAGCCCCTCTCTCTACCCCGCTTTGTCTCCTTTCTCTCCTTCCCTCTCGCTTTCTTTTCCCTGGGTGTAATAGGGCCAAATGTTGACCCCTTCGGCTGCCTTGGGGCCAGAGAGAGATGAAGAAACCCTGATTCCTTATTTTCTTCTCCTCTCTCCTTTTTCATTACCTGCATTCTAATTGGCCGCACCTGAAATCCCCTTTGTGTGCTCAGAGAAGGTGGATCTGGGACTTTTCGACCAGGTCCCTCCACAAAGGTTTTTTTGTGTCTTTTGTAAATCAAGTTCATGAAAAAAGTCCCTCAGAGCGTTGTGGTCAGCGCTGCTCTCCAGCAGAAGAAGGATAACTGGTCCTCCTCGCAAGGAGAGAAGAAAGGTGGTAGGAAAAATCCCTTCTCACCTTCATCGTTATCGTCTAGGAGCCAATTAGCTGCTCTATCACTCATCTGCGTGTTGTTTTATGTTCGGGGGAACCATTCGTCCTTTGTTAGGTCCTTCCAAAGTTAAACCGCCCCCAGCCCCCTCCTCCTGCCACCCATCTTCATTTTATTCTGACGAGTCTTGGCTGTGTGCTTGGAGATAACGCCCGTTCAAAGCAGGAAGCAGACATTTTTCATTTGTTTCTGTTCAAAATGTTAGTGTTAAAATACAGCAGTGGAGCAGCAGCAGTCTGAGTTTGTTTACTAATCCGCCTAACCTTGATAATTGAAGATGATTGCAGACCGTGACAAGAACTCATTTTGAAATTTAAATCAAAGTGACACTTATTATTTTTATTTATAAAAAAAATGTAGAAAACTGGTGGTGGGTGACATTGGTAATCACTTTTTGAATTAAACGAATCCTAGGAGGTGAAACATGAATTTCCTGTCGCACTCTCTGTCTATTATCATGGACGTGTTGTCAACAACTTGAATGTTCAAGGATAACTACTACGACCTTGTCTAACCTGGCATAAAATAAGCAAACACTGTCCTTTTATGTATATGGAAATAAATATTTGATGAATGTACATTTAAATTTGATGCAAAATAATCAATGTATTGCAAATAGGAAAACTGGAGCACCCATAAGTAAACCAACCAAGAAAACAAACTGTGCTCATTCATCCCTGTCTGACCCGGCTGCATCCCACTCAAACAGTCTGGGAAATCAAAATTCATGAACTCTTTTGAGAAAGTCTAGCGGTGAGAAAGGCCAGGGATCCGGGACCCAGGTAAGCAGCATAAAAAACAAAGAGGTTTGGACCAGTAATGACTTGTTCCTTCGGGCTGTGGAGTTCCAGTACGGGGGAGTCCTTTTGAAATGTGGTACCGTTACCTCTGCTACTCTCTGCGCTTGCATCCTGCGAGAGCTGCCTTCACTGCATCAACCGGGGGTGGGGGAGGGAAAGGTCGAAGGCCAGCTTTGTGACCGTGGACAGCTTTGACTGTGATGTGAGGCATCTCTGTGGAGAGCCAGGGCTCTTGCACTTCCTTTTATCATTAGATGGTGGTGGAAATGGCAGAGGAGCAATGCATGGTGCGAAAGTTTATATCTGCAATGGTGGCGGTTCACCTCTCCAAAGCTTCTCTCTCGCTCTCTCGCCTTTGCCTCGCTCTTCCCATTTCTTCAATCTCCTCTCTTTTTCTTTAATTCAACCCTCTCTCTCTCTGTTTGGAGATGGTGGTGGTGGTGGGGTCTTGATGTTCTCAGGAGGAGCCCCCCAGACACTCACGGGGTCAGCCCTCTGTCTAGCCAGCCATGGGGTCCCCCCCCTGTGGCTGTTCTGCCTACCAAGGCCAGCTTTGTCGTCTTCATGTTCACCCAGCCAGTTCACCCACCCTGCACCCCCCCCCCCCCCCCCCCCGCCACCTCAACAATCGCCTCCCACCTGGTGCCACCACCACCTCCACCACCTCCAGTACCACCACCACCACCACCACCACCACCTCCACCACCTTCCCCCATCTCCTCCACCACCACCACCACCACCACCACCTCCACCACCACCACCTCCACCACCACCCCCACCACCTCCACCACCACCACCACCTCCACCACAACCTCCACCCCCACCACCTCCACCACCTTCCCCCATCTCCTCCACCACCACCACCACCACCACCACCACCACCACCACCACCACCTCCACCTCCACCACCTTCCCCCATCTCCTCCACCACCACCACCACCACCTCCACCACCACCACCACCACCTTCCCCCATCTCCTCCACCACCACCACCTCCACCACCTCCACCTCCACCACCTTCCCCCATCTCCTCCACCACCACCACCTCCACCACCTTCCCACATCTCCACCTCCACCTCCACCACCTCCAGTACAACCACCACCACCACCACCACCTCCACCACCTTCCCCCATCTCCTCCACCACCACCACCACCACCACCACCACCACCACAACCTCCACCACCACCACCTCCACCACCTTCCCCCATCTCTCTAATGGCAGAAGCTTGGTCTATTCAGAGATGAAGTAACAGTCTTCCGATGCGCCGTATCCCCTCCATCCCCTTCCTTCTCCTCCCCCCCCCCCCCCCATCTCCTCCACCACCACCACCTCCACCTCCACCACCTCCAGTACCACCACCACCACCACCACCACCTCCACCACCACCCCCACCACCTCCACCACCTTCCCCCATCTCCTCCACCACCACCACCACCTCCACCTCCACCACCTTCCCCCATCTCCTCCACCACCACCACCACCACCTCCACCACCACCACCACCACCTTCCCCCATCTCCTCCACCACCACCACCTCCACCTCCACCACCTCCAGTACCACCACCACCACCTCCACCACCTTCCCCCATCTCCTCCACCACCACCACCTCCACCACCTTCCCCCATCTCCACCTCCACCTCCACCACCTCCAGTACAACCACCACCACCACCACCTCCACCACCTTCCCCCATCTCCTCCACCACCACCACCACCACCACCACCACCACCACAACCTCCACCACCACCACCTCCACCTCCACCACCTTCCCCCATCTCTCTAATGGCAGAAGCTTGGTCTATTCAGAGATGAAGTAACAGTCTTCCGATGCGCCGTATCCCCTCCATCCCCTTCCTTCTCCTCCCCCCCCCCCCCCCCCCACAACTCCATTTCTTCCCCTAAAGCCCACGGACACACACATTAATCCAAGCCCTGGCTCGGTTTACACACACAATAGGCCTCAAAGAATTGGACTTGAGATAATTGTGTTGCTATCCCATTTCGTCTGGAATGGAATCGCAAGGCTGTGGTTCTCTGGGCCGTGTGCGCGCACACCCGACCACACAATGCATGGCTGCGCGCGCACAACACTCATGCACTCACAAGCGGAATAAAAACCCATAGAGCTACGATCAAGAGCTTCAGTGTGCACATACACACCGAGAACCCAGGAGGAGGCGTTTAAGACATTTATAGGTGCAGGGCGCCACTCTCATGCATATAAACAACAACAACACAACAACAACAAACTCAGCCAATGCACACAAACCCATGAACCCTTACCCTGATCCAGGGAACGAGATTGAATGATATTTGATGCTTTGCATAATAATGAAAAATCCTATTTGAATGGAATGTATTTGTTTATTCTGTTAAATGATACATTTTTGGGGTTTAAGTTGCCTTTGTCGTCATTTCATTTTTTAAATTGCTTGTTTTATGGCTCCGCCCATCTCTCAGCATCATCCAAGATGACACACTGCTGGATCTTTAATCATTCGCATTGGCAGATGGATTCATACAACTTAGAAAAGTTATGGTTCAACTATAGTTCAACCTATAGTTGAACTACAGTTCTACCTGGACTCTGGGCCTGGACTAACTTTATTGGTAGTCAGTACATCGATGATCCTCCTCCTGCCCTTTCCCCCCCAGCTGGTGAACTTGGATTTCTCCCAGGCTTTTCGTCTGCTTGTGATCCAAGTCTGGCGACACAAGATCCTGATCCTGTCCAGCGGCCAATAAAAGTTTCCTTTTGGTCTTCAGAAGTGTGTGTGTGTGTGTGTGTGTGTGTGTGTGTGTGTGTGTGTGTGTGTGTGTGCGCGCGCGCGCGCGTGTGCGTTCTGGGAGCTGTGTCTTTATGATAATTACCACGGCCACAATATGGCATCACATCTGCTCTAGAGGTCCCTGGCCACCAGATCAACCTCCCTGCATGTGGACGCTTGTCAGGGGCCCTGGACGGGGCCACATCACACATCATTCAGATGGCCCTCTATGGAGCGCTGGGGAGGAAACTCATTACCTGTATACACACTCGCCTCTGCTAAGTCCCGCCGGTTTAAAGGTTGTAGTCCCGCTAATTATTGCAATTTCTCTCCGAATAGGGGAGCTTAATATGTGGTTTGGAGCGGTCAAATGCCTCAACATGGTTTTCATAATTATTTTATTGTAATCGTTTTAAACTGCGTGTACGTGTTAATTGCAGTGTTTGAATGGACAGTTTAACAGGCGGCCATTACTGGAGTGGTTGGAGCAATGTGTGCTTAAGTTTCTCTGCAGCATATCCAGTAGACAGGCTGCAAGCTCTAAAGCCTCTTTGCTCAACGCAGATTTCTTGGTGGTGAACTAAGCAGTCTCATGGTGAATGCAAACGTTAGAATGTAAATAGACCATGCACATTTTGTTTACAATTCATCGGTTTAAGAGAAAAAAATAAATGCTGTTCAACCCCAAGTTGGCATGGATTTTACCAGCCAGATAAGCATCAGGCGTCAATATTTATGCTTAGCCAACTATTACAAGCTTGCTATCCCCCATAAAAGCACATAATGTAAAATAAGTTTTGCCATCACTCAAAAGTGTCCCCTATTTGAACAGAGCAAAGTTGGTTTGCTCACACAGTATAAAACTCATGTTGTTTTTCAGGCAGGACAGTGGAATAATGTTTTGGGTTGGGTGACTCCAAGGCAAAAGGTACTTGGTTCGATCCCCAGTGGTCAAAGACTAACCTGTAGACATCCTCCAGCGAGATGCCCTAAGCCCCCACCTGATCTAAATGCACTGTAAGTCGCTTTTGCTAAAGGCATAATGGTAATCAGTGTGAGGTAGAGGACGGCTTAGGAGAAGGAGGTACGCCCGCCAGCTAATGGGCTTTTACAGGTGAAAGTGTGGACTGGCATTGGCATGTGGTATCACAATGAAACCGGACCATGTTTGTTCCTGTCAAAGCCGGTCACCTTTAGATTTTAAAGGTTTGTTTATTTACTGCAGTGGTTTGTGGTATCTACACATTAACTAAGTTCAAAATGATTTGATGATTTTTATATAGAATAAATGTCTTAAGGCTGAAGTCAAGATTGCGTTAGTTAAAAAAATCCTAACATTCAATCAATCACAATCTGTTATGACGAATCTGATATCTGATAAATCTGACGGTAGACCAAACAGTAATCAACCTGTAATGACATGCAAGGTTCTTAGGTCATTCAATTAAAGTATTGCCTTGTCTGCAATGGTTATAGCAACGCTAAAGTCATTTTATCTTATTGAGCTCGGATTTCTACAGTAGGAATACAGTCAATCACAGTTGTAATGGAGAAGTATCTAGAATTCTACTCAAAGAAATGAGGGCAGGAAAAATATATATGTATGTCTTTATTTGCCCACTGTTTCAAGCCTGAGACGATATGAGATATTATATTAAGGCTGTAAGACATAAGTTATGATTGACGGTATCCTGTGCTGCTTAGGGATCCATGTGTGTTGTTGAAATAGGAGTGGACCTTAATCTTGCAAGATGAAAGTATGATATTAAGTTTGCAATGATAATAAAGATGTCTGAGGCTTGCAGTTATAGTCCATTTGTTCAACTTTACAAAATGAATGTTCCCTCTGCCTGATTCTTCATCTCTTCTCCTTCTCTCATCTTCTCAATCTTCCATCACACAATAACACCATTCATCATCCTATCATTATCTTTATCTATTTCCATCTTCCGTCTATTCCATCTCCAACTCTGAGAATGTAATTAGAGTTCCTAACTTTGCCTATAGGGGGCAGTCTGGGTCTTTGCAACCCAACTGCTCCCAGTATTAAATTGAACCCCTTCCAGGCACTGTTTATTCTGGTCAAAGTAGTAGACCTACCATTCTTTTTCCGTAATGTTAACTGTGGATTATTAACGGGGCAAATAAATAAAGTCAGGATTATGAGAGGAACAAAGGTTCACATTGTATTTACTCCTCGACTTCCTGTCCACTGTCTGCTGTATTCAGTCTTTTCTTTTTAGATACTGTAAGTAGTCCCCGAAAATGGTATTTAGAGTATTTAAATAGGATGTGCATTTTAAAGACTAGATATGGGATCCTACCCATCCCGCAGGTTCGACTCCTCTGGTTGATCATTAAAATAGTGTATTTTGAGGAAAACAAAGACTTCCTGTTTGTTACAGTGTGTGTGTGGGAGCAGGAGGAGGGCTCTCATTGTCTGTAAATCACAGACCTCCCTTTCCCTCCTGATTTGCATATTTGTCGGTTAGTGCTAAAGAGCTATGGGCTCCGTAGACCCCTAATCTAATCCAAGATGTTAACAGTCTCCATTGTCCCTTATTGCCGCTTTATGCCTGAATGTAGTGAACACTGCACAAATATGGTGCCTGTGTGCGTGTGTGGTTTGGCACCTGCAAAGCCATGGATGGTACCGAACACCTATGATGGTGGTTGACCCAATAGATTTATTTTCAATAAAACACTTTCATTGATTGAAGCGAATTATAGTCTGATGTTGATTTTAAAATGGTGTGCCAAGTATGCATGTATAATAACCCAGATAATCAGATAATAATCAGAGCGCTACCTTAAAGTCGAACCGGGCACCGGTCTCCTTCTATGCTGACGAAGGCTCTTGTATAGTACAGCCCAACTTTGAATAGTAATTCCAAAATGTCCTGTATTTCCCTCAGTGCAGATCCTTGGTGCTCTGACGGAGGGCTGACCTGGGCCCGGTGGCTATCTTGTGTTGTGAAAGGTTAAACGAAGCAGCAACACAAGGCCAGACAGGGCTGCTAATTATGCTTCTAAAAATAATGGGCAATATTGATAATGTGCTCCTGCAGGTCAGGAGGCTGCCGTCCTCCTCCTCCGTCTGACCCTTCCTCTTCTTCAGTCTCTCTTTCTCTCTCCACTCTCCTCTACCTCTGTCCTTCTCTCTGCAATCTCTTCTCATGGGGGAAGCTAAATATGTTTTTCCCTCAGGGCTGTAAAGCATGACAGCTGGTAGCTAGCTTGTCGATTGATCGTATTTATTGACTTGTTTGGTGGCTCCGAGCGGCCCGCACCTTTCCGCCCATCATTCCTCCCAGTCCTCGAGTCACATGACAACCAGGGGGCGGGGCTATAGGAGAGAGTGTTGGAATAAGAAGGAATAACGGATATGCAGACTTCCAGTGAACCTTCTCTGTCCAACAGACCTCTGTTCGCATGAACACGCGCGCACGCACGCGCACGCGCACACGCACACACACACTTCCTTTTCGCTTCAAATTCAATACAATTTAAACCTTGACCGTTGGCCATCGATCTTGCAGCCATTAGCCTTGGTTTGGTGCTAGCCCTAAATGCTAGGCTATGGGCTAGTTCCAGGTTGTTTGTACGCTCCAAACCCCCAGGTTAGATGCGTTCAACAGTATGAGGCTACTCATACTGGTTCAGTGGGAAGCTTGCCCCATTGCCCAGGGCTACAACAGAGTGCCAGACCATTGTTAACATGACAAGTGTGAAACGTAATTATTTAGTTCTTGTTGTTGCCAGGATTGAACTTCTTCTCAAACAAAACGGTGTGATTTAAACATTGGCAGTTAGAAAATGTTTAATCCTAAATGCCTCATACGGTGCTCAATTAGCAATGGCTTTCAGCTAGCTTAATGACCCATAATGCACCCTGGTGGTGAGGTCTATTGTTGCCGTCAAGCATGAACATGACGATGGATTGTTTCAATGAATGAGGTCATCATCTGTGTGACCAATTGGGTTTAGGAACCACAGTCAACCGGATGCTGGATACAAGAGCACTATAGAGCAGGGCTCAGAACCTTTTTCAGTTGGCAGAGCCATAACACAATTAATTCGTTTAAATTGTTCTTAAAGGAGTAAATATTTTTTACTGTTCAACCTTTTAAGGGAAGTTATTCCTTCATGGCAAATTGAAAAAGGATAATTTAGGCTAGAAAGAAGTGAAATTAGCCATTTTCTCGTTTTGGTATAATGGTAGATGTTGACTCAATGTTACTGTGAAATTACCCTAACTTTGTCAAATCATTTTTTCCAATCACAACATCTAAAAGAGCAAGGGTCCTGCTATACGATGAGCAATATGAGAAATCAACCCTCTGTCAAAGGAAAGCGACACGTTTTGTTTTGAATATCGATGATTCAACGTGCTCCAGTTGATCTGCTTCGATACAGGGGGCCACAATAAGAATGCAGGGTTACAAACAAAAGGGGATTTTATTGCATGTTTAATGCACTCATTTTATGAACTCACCTGAAGGATGTTCTGTGAAAAAAGAAAAACAGAATAATTTCTCTTCTCCAACATCCCCATCCAAGCAGAAGTTATTTACTAATGGCTTCTGCACGCGCATGCTTCTGCCTGAACTCATGCGTTTGCACGGACATGACTTTAACAAATTGGTGATCCAGTTGATGTGTTTATCGTTTTCGATGGATATGATCATATGAGCTCCGCAGGATCTTTACTGATTTAGCCAAAGCATTGATACCATTTTTCTCAAACAGAGGTCATGAATGCACCGGTAGAGGTGAGGCCTCTCGCCCGAGGAGGCCTACAGGTGAGACGGTGGCCACAGGGATCCGACCCAGGACTTCTCTGTTCGGAGTCAGCCTTCAGGCCACACCTGTTCTGATCTTTACAACTCTTAGCAGCCCATTAAACCCTGGTTCTGTTCAACACAAGCCTCATGCAATCATCTAACACATATCTTATGCTTTAAGGCTGGAGACGTTAGTGTACAGTGGCTTTGATTTGACTGACAAATGTACTCCATTGGCTTTAGAACAGAGCAGCTGTTGAGCTTCTGAAGTCCTTGGAGGCAGCTTCCTCTTAAGTTAATTAGTAAGCGATAAAAGATCCTGATTCCAGATACAGGTAGGCCTAATTAAGGAGTATATCGTGGTTAGGCCAGCTTAGCTCAAGGACGGCTACAGGTAGACTGCACACATCAGCCATGTCCCATTCCGCCGGCTTTCAAACACTCTGGCCACGGCGCTATCCAACCCCTATTTCAGATTCTGTTTAAATATTCTGGGTTCAATCTCCTCCCACCTAATATGCGGTACAGATTTGAAACCAAAACAATTTATAATTATTATCATGCTATGCTAATGGGGTTTGACAAAGCCTGAACCGGCTTGGACGCCGAGGGCAGTTCCTCAGCAGCAATAAAGCGAAGCGTGACATGAAGAGAAGAGACGGCCTGCGAGCTGTTGTTCAGTGTCCACCTCATCCCCCGTCTAGTCTGGGACGACAGGGCACACAGAGCAAGGACTCATTCAGCCGGCCGGCGGATCAATCAACCAGACCAGAGGCAGCCACGACCCACCAAAGAGCGGCCGATTACTTCGACATTTTGGCACGCGGCCCCGTGTCCCCGTGTCAGGGACACCTCCAATGAGAGGCGGCACAGGAAGTAAATAATGGAAGCCATGGTGAAGGGGGGGGAGCATTGTAGTGGGGGGCGTGGGGCGTGGGGGGTGTTGGCTGGTCGCTCGGCTGGCTGATCAATGACTTGGAACTGATTGGAACAAAGCAACACTAATGGACTGATCCACCCCGGAGCGCGGCGGGGCCGGAACAAAACAACACCTCAGTGGAGCAAAGTTCCCCTTCAGACTGTGGTCACGCACACACTGATACAAACACACGCACACACACACGCCATCCCCTCTGGCTACCTGTGGGGTGTAAATAATATGTCTGTCAGCACGGCTGTTGATAAGGGCAAGGAGAAAAACGGAAGGTTACAGATGACATGGCCACCAGCACTCCCATGTTTGTCTTCACACACTGACGTGTGTGTGTATGTATGGGTGGGTTGGGGCACGGTGACTGCCGTACCCCAACCCACCCATACATACACACACACGTCAGTGTGTGTGTATGTATGGGTGGGTTGGGCTACGGTGACTGCCGTACCCCAACCCACCCATACATACACACACACTGACGTGTGTGTGTATGTATGGGTGGGTTGGGGTACGGTGACTGCCGTTGCCTGCATTTGTCTATGTGTAGGAGGTACATGGCCTGGTGTGTGTGTGTGTGTGTGTGTGTGTGTGTGTGTGTGTGTGTGTGTGTGTGTGTGTGTGTGTGTGTGTGTGTGTGTGTGTGTTGGGGCTGGGGGCATCTGTGTGTATGTGTGTCTGGGGGGTACATTGAGTGTGTGAGTGTGTGTGTATGTGAATGCATATTGTGTGTGTGTAAGGGGTATATGGCGTGCGGATGGAGTGAGCAGGCTGGCGGCGCGAGCAGCGAGACGGGACTCAGGGCCTGAGTGTCATCCATCAACCCACTGAGGTGATTTAATTTGTGCCTGGCAGTCCCACCCTGCCCTGGGGAGATCCTGGATCAGACCCCTGCTATAATCATCCATCTCTGTTCACTTAGCCCTCACTGTAGTGTACATCGCCAGTGTCTCGCTACCACTTTACCACTCCATCTCTCTCTCCCTCTGATTTCCAAAACAATCGTCCATCTCTGTTCACTTAGCCCCTCCCTGAACATGCTCTCTCTCTCTCTCTCCCTCTCCCTCTCCCTCTCCCTCTCTCTCTCTCTCTCAAGCAAACATGTAACAGTTTCCATTTTGATGATTATGCATTGAATGTATCAGAACTAGCTGACACCAACCTTGTTTGTCTTACATGTATCTTATATGTTTACGTTGGGTGGTAATTCAGTTACACTGATATATGGCATATTTATAACCTTCCAAACATCGCCTAGGAAACCGTCCTGTGTTTTTATGCATTAAAAATGGTAGCGGAGTAAGCGTAGGGTGGGAAGGGAAGTCGCTTGTCAGATGCCTGGGCTTTCGGGGTCGGGGTGGAGGTTCACACGCCAAGGCGTTAGGGTTACCTGGCAGGGGATCGGATCCTCTTTAGTAAGGTTTGAGCCGTAGTTCAACTTTGACATTTCACTGTGGGCTGCGTTACATAGAAAAAAAGAGAAAAAATCCTGTAGGGAAAAAGGAGAAGAAATGCCAAATGTGCAGGTTTTTTCAATGTAGAAATTCGATCTCAACCTTTTTTCACCAGATTAATTTACTTGCAGTGAACCCCTAAGCAGAGTAAGCTAAGCTAACCGGTGACGACAGAAAGCAGGAGTCAGAAGCCATCTTGTTCATTAACTGTTCATAAGCGGAGCTTATCCTGAAGACTCACTTGCATCCACTCTCAAACATTTTCAGGCAACCAGCTTCTAGGACAAGCGGACTTCCCGAAATACTGTTGCCATGTTTGTGTTGGTCCTTTTCAAATTAGATATGCCATTAAACAGAATCCCTCATGGTTAATAGTAGCAAACATTCAGCTGAAGTTTTGGATTTTAGCAGAGGTAAGCATTGGCTAACACAAATTAAACCTATGCTTTTGAGGAAAGAAAGACTCATAACTAATTCATACTCCGGAATGGGATTCTCTGGAGTGCATTCCTTCTGCTAGACATTAGAATTAGTGCATGTTTCAAATATGTATAATGCTTTCTTCCCTCCTGGGCTAGGCTATGCTAACCTAAGGAGATGCAAGCTAAATAATGAACAAGCTAAACCAAACTTGTTTTTGCTCAGCTCCTACTTTATTTAAGCCGGGGGATTACTTCCAAGCTTGCTCACCAAAAATACTCCCAACATGAATGGACAACTTTTCCTACCCATTAACAAAGATTCAATATTTGTTCAAAGCCACTCCCCCCAACCCCACCCCACCCCAGGAGAGGGCGACCTGACACACTATCTCGAGTGTGGCTGTGAGATGAAGGAACTGTGGCATCTTAATTGAAATGAAGCCAAGCCGAGCCGTTAGAGGAGCGGACGGTGCTGATCCAGGCTTCCCTACAGCCGCTCTGAGCCCAGACCATGAAACACGATTCACAGGATAAGAGCAGCTCTATGTAATCACAGAGGGGAACCCAACAAACACACCCGCTCCCTTTATCCCTGTGTGTGTGTGTGTGTGTGTGTGTGTGTGTGTGTGTGTGTGTGTGTGTGTGTGTGTGTGTGTGTGTGTGTGTGTGTGTGGTGTGCAGCATAGAGCAAATAATAGCTGTGTTTGTGGCAGGGTACATGCACACGCACGCACGCACATCTGACGGAAAAAAATGAGTGCTGTGCGCTGGGTGTTGTGCTACTGGCCTGTTTCTATGGCAACTGCAGACCATTCATTCTTGTGTGTTTGCGTTGGTGCGGATCAGGATAAATGCGGTGTCGAGTTTGTGTGTGTTGTGTGTGTCTGTGTATATGCTGTATGTGCTCTGCATTTTGTTTGTTAGTTGTGCATGTGTGTTTGTGTGCTGTGCAAATGACTGTGTACGTGTACATGTATGTTGTAAGAAAGCTGGAGCACACTGCCGACGGTAGACTGACATAACCTTGCAGAGTGTAGGCGACAACGGTCTCATTCCTACCTGCTATGGGTTAGGGTTGGCTAACCCTACCTGCTACGTTACACAGTCTTCTCTGATGCCTGACTCTTGGGCCTGATAATCCTGGGGTTTTTGTTCTTTTTTTATCACTAAAGATATGCACCTTTCAGGCACATTAACTATGAGAGAGAGAGAGAGAGAGAGAGAGAGAGAGAGAGAGAGAGAGAGAGAGAGAGAGAGAGAGAATCGCATCGACTGCACCTTGTCCTCCTCTTTCACTTTCTGCAAACAGTTTCAGTCCCCCGGATATTACTTTCCCCTCCGGTGGCAAGAGTTGTAAAGAAAAAAGGATATGTGCTATAAGAATATGTAAAAAACACTCCCCCCACACACACACACACACACACACACACACACACACACACACACACACACACACACACACACACACACACACACACACACACACACACACACACACACACACAGGCAGAACATTGTTAACTAAAAGGCAGATAGCGTCCGTATCTGCCTTTGACTTAACAATGCGCTGCGTGTGTGTGAAGCGTGACCTTAAGTATTGGATTGGCCCCAGCGCATGAGGTTGGAGTGCTTGTACGCCTTCCAGCAGCTGTGGGCTGAAGGGGGGGACGGGACAAAAGAGGACAGCGGTGAAGCTGGACTCTGCTGATAGCCGTAGCCCTCGTCCCACCGTTGTAGGACCGCTCTGTCAGGGCCGCCGCCGCCGCTCACCGGCCAGCACGCCACTTCCTTCCTGTTCTTTATCTGCGAGTGACACTCTCTGTCTCGGTGTCTCTCTCTGGCTCTCCCTGCTGGCCGGGGTTAACACACCTAGAGGCCGGGGGGTTCGTCTTGTTTTGTCTTCTGCTGGAGGGCCGCGGCGATAACGCGCTGAACAATGCTCGCGTCTCCGAGAAGAGGGAACGCTGGCGGGCGCGTTTGTCCGTGTGTTGTGTATCTGTGTGTGTGCGTGTGTGTGTGTATGTGTGTGTCTGTGTGTTGTAGGCGAGGAGAACGGAGGGAGCTGTCTAAACTTGTGTGTCTGTGTTCTTTCAGTTCAGCTTCACTGGGGTTTTTGGACTGTTCTGCGTGGATGTTGGAGGCTACGGGGGTGTGGGTCGTGGCCAGTGGATCTGCCTTAGAAGTTCTATAGGGCTGGGGACAGGCTCACCAAATGTACCTTACACCGACTGGATTCACTGTGTAGGCTACCATAGTGCGTTGGACTTCATATTTTGGTCTGTAGTCTTTTGAATCTTCTTTTTAAAACTCTTATCCTTTTTAAATATTTTATTTGAAACGTAGCTGCAGCCCCCCTACACATCACTGTTAGTCTCTTTATCAAATAGGTTGTTGTCGGTTTTGTACTTCCTACCATGATTATCCAGTCTCTGGTAAGACATCAACTTTCATCATACTCTCTGCCTTACGATAGGCCGCAAAAATGTGACTGTATAAACATCTTGGAATTGTGACTTTACGAATTGAAAGTTAAGTTTTCATTCTTGTATTTCCTTTTTGAAACCCCCAACTAAAAGAAGCACGTGGGACTGTTCCAACATCGCAGATGGTTTGGAGTGCAGCCTCAGCGCTATGATGTCATTAAACTATACAACCTTGAGGTCCGCATGGAGGGACTCCCATCGAGCATTAAGGAATACTCTAATGCCCTGCTATCGCTCTTCAGGGGGGTGGGATGTGTATTCATGAGGTCATGGTGGTCAAGGTGGGCATCCTTCAGCAGACGGTTATGAAAAAGTTGGGGAAAGGCAGACACCTGCAGATGATGACGACCATGTTGTCGCACGGTATATCATAAACAGATAAAGGTTTCACCCTGCAGTGCACAGGGTTGAGCTGGGCTGCTTAGGGGGGGGCTGAAGCTAGGGAACAGGTGGATTATATGTGAGGTTTAATATCTCACTGAGCACAAACCCACAATTTAGCAGAAAATCCAGTGAGCTCATTGGTACGGGGGGAAGGTACACGGGCGTGTTTAATGACGTCGCCGATACATAAATCAGTGCCAGTGTGACGGTAAGGCAGGACATGCCATGCAGTACAGTGCAGCGGGTCGATGCGGCCAGCGATGTGTTTTAATGGCCTCCACGGGTCAGCCTTCCCAACTCCGCCTCGATGGGGCTTGCTGCCTGATGTTATTGGCAGTGGCGTCGGCGTGTTTTGGCCGGCGGCTTGCGTGCGGGCGAATAAGGTCAGAGTGTGATAAAGTGTTAAAACACTGGCCAAGGCAGTGTCGGGCAACGGCCAATATCTTTATAAAGCGAATCGCCACCAAATGAGGCTGGAGGAAAATGTCACAGGACGACGCAATTGTTCCGGTCCTTCTCTTAGACTGTCTCGTTCTTTTGTCCCTCTCTCTCTCTTTAGAATTTCACTCTGTCTCGCCTAGCTGTTGTGCTCTCTCTCTCTGTACCCTCTCACTCTCCTCGCTCTCTGCCTAGCTGTCGTGCTCTCTTTCTGTACACTCTCGCTCGCTCCCTCTGCCTCTCCTCTCTCACGTGCTTTGTGTATCTAAAAGTGCAAAACAATGGTTATGTTTGGGCTGCTCGTCTAAACTGTCCATCTGAGGATATAACAGCGGCGCTTCCAAAGAACCTGATGTTAGTAGACCTTTTTCAAATGTTCTATTTTTCCTCCACAAAAGATCGAAGAACCAACAAAACAAACAAAACCGTTGGTGTTTTATTACCAGCTAGACTGCTTTTACTCACAGGGGAGCAGGACCAAAACAATCACACAATTTGTCTCTCGCGCTCGACCGCATAATCCAAGTGCACCGGGGCTCTGCGGCCATACAGTTAGCCGGAGCTTTCATGCTCCTTCCAGCGTGACCTTGTGCCCAATGAGGGACCGCAGGGCTGTTCTGGTGCCGTGACTGGTCTGGTGAGCCGGGCTACATGCAGACTTACGCCCTGGGAACAATGTAATCCATGTGTGATACCTCCCCCACCACTGTCCCCCAAACACCATCACCCAACACAGACACACAGACACCATCACCCAACACTGCCGAATGGCATGCACACACACACACACACACACACACACACACACACACACACACACACACACACACACACACACACACACACACACACACACACACACACTTATTAAAGCTAGAGCCAGGACACAAGAGGGACATTACCGCAGCGTGCCCAGAGGCGTGGAGCAGTAGCCCTGGGGCTCACGTCCAGCCTGGCCCCCTCAACATCCCCAGCCTCCACCCGCAGGTGCAGGGCGTGGTCCCCCCATCCAGAGACTGTTGTACTGGGGGGTCGGGGTCCCCCCCATCCAGAGACAGTTGTACTGGGGGGTCGGGGTCCCCCCCATCCAGAGACTGTTGTACTGGGGGGTCGGGGTCCCCCCCATCCAGAGACAGTTGTACTGGGGGGTCGGGGTCCCCCCCATCCAGAGACAGTTGTACTGGGGGGTCGGGGTTCCCCCCATCCAGAGACAGTTGTACTGGGGGGTCGGGGTCCCCCCCATCCAGAGACAGTTGTACTGGGGGGTCGTGCAGAGTTGCTGCCTGTGAGTGTTACGGCGTTGAGGGACTTTCCTGAAAGGTACTGGGTTTGATTCCAAATGTCCACAGCCAAACGGCCCACCCCCAGCCAGCATCGTAATTAACTGGAAGTCGCTTTGGAGAAAAGCATCTCCTTAAAGAGTAATTAGTAATTGCGATGGTAATGAATATATATATATAATGAATGGGTACTTCCAGTTTATCAGGCCACAGCGAGAGTTGCTGTGTGTCAACGATACATCCTGACTTCCAATTAGGTGTTATGTTTAAAAATGTTTTGCAGACTTAACAATAAATTAGCATGGAGTGTGTATGTAGAGCTACTGAAGTAAGATAATCGGTCTTGGGTCACGCCTCGTGGCTATTGGAAACTACGACGCTGCTTACCGCTTTCAGTTTGCCATTACGGGACTAATTAACTTTAAATCCTCACAAATTAGTGTATCGTATTTGCAACATTACCTTAAAGGAACGGTTTTATTTACCGAATTAAAAGGAACTCACACAAGGTAAGCTTGAATTAATATTCAAGGTAAACTGGAGTCTTTCACTCCTGGGGCTCAAAGTCTATTTGAGCTCCCTCCCTCTCCCTCTCCCTCTCCCTCCCTCTACCTCCCTCTCCCTCTCTCCCCCTCTCCCTCCCTCTCCCTCTCCCTCTACCTCCCTCTACCTCCCTCTACCTCCCCCTCCCTCTCCCTCCCTCTACCTCCCTCTCCCTCTCTCCCCCTCTACCTCCCTCTCCCTCTCTCCCCCTCTACCTCCCTCTCCCTCTCTCTCCCTCTCCCTCTACCTCCCTCCCGCTCCCTCCCTCTCCCTCCCCCCCTCCCGCTCCCCCCCTCCTCCTTCTCCCTCTCCCCCTCCTTCTCCCTCTCCCCCTCCTTCTCCCTCTCCCCCTCCCTCCCCCTCCTTCTCCCTCTCCCTCTCCCCCTCTCTCTCTCTCTCTCTCTCTCTCTCTCTCTCTCTCTCTCTCTCTCTCTCTCTCTCTCTCTCTCTCTCTCTCTCTCTCTTTAGTACAGAAGACTTGGTTGCGTTCATGAGAAAGGTTCATTAACATTTTTCTGAAGGTAGGACTCGTTGATATAGTCCTTTGAAATCGGAATGCTATTCATTAAGCTGGCGGTAGGTTTTTTAATTGGTTTGCGGGTGGTGGTTGTGTGTTTAATGCCCAATGAAAGACGATCTGTATGCACAAGCCTTCTTCATGTTCACGCGCGCGCGCGCACACACACACACACACACACACACACACACACACACACACACACACACACACACACACACACACACACACACACACACACACACACACACACACACACACAGGTGTGTTTGGTGTGTGTGTGTGTGTGTGTGAGTGTGTGTGAGTGAATGGGGAAGTTGACCAGATACATTTACAGTTTTAGATGCAGGTACTTTGTATGGTTACATTTTTCCGGCCTTCCGTAAAATTAATTCACTTCTTGGAAGACTTTCGACCTCGTTAATTTTAGACGAGAGAAAGAACCCTAACCATTTGTCCCGCCCCCCCCCCCCCCCCCCCCCTCCCCTCTTCCATTTGTTCCATCCAAATCATAATTATCACATCTCAATGGTGGAAATTGTCCTCTGCCCTCAACCAACCGGATGTTTACACTGCTGCTCCGACACCCCGACATGGGAGCGATCCAACCCTTCTCCCGCTCTCCCAGAGCTCTGATTGTTTGCTAACACCGATGGGCGTATCTCCACAGTCCTCCCCTGCGACGCGCAATTACCCGTGTCGTGTCACCTCACCTCGTGGTGACCCCCCCCCCAGCCACCCGCCCCCGCAATGTGCTTACCCCACCGCCTCCTGCCGTTGATCGTCAGCGGAAGGGGCTGCTGGTGTAAGCATGCCCCCCCCCCACCTGTCCCCGTGCCTGTGAACCATGGACGACAGGAAGAGGAAAAACAGCAGAATCCGCTTGTCTCCGCAAGTTTTTTTTTCATAACAGATGATTATGTTGAATAAGCTTGTCCGCGCTATTGTTCTGTCTATCATGCACGCGACACACGGAAGACGATGTGTGGAGTCCCCGGATGGAGCGGCCACCCGTCTCCCCCCCGGGCCCCGTGATGAGGCCACCCGTCTCCCCCCCGGGCCCCGTGCTGAGGCCACCCGTCTCCCCCCCGGGCCCGGTGCTGAGGCCACCCGTCTCCCCCCCGTGATGAGGCCACCCGTCTCCCCCCCGGGCCCGGTGCTGAGGCCACCCGTCTCCCCCCCGTGATGAGGCCACCCGTCTCCCCCCCGGGCCCCGGGATGAGGCCACCCGTCTCCCCCCCGGGCCCCGTGATGAGGCCACCCGTCTCCCCCCCGGGCCCCGTGATGAGGCCACCCGTCTCCCCCCCGGGCCCCGTGATGAGGCCACCCGTCCCCCCCCCGGGCCCCGTGATGAGGCCACCCGTCTCCCCCCCGGGCCCCGTGATGAGGCCACCCGTCTCCCCCCCGGGCCCCGTGATGAGGCCACCCGTCTCCCCACCGGGCCCCGGGATGAGGCCACCCGTCTCCCCCCCGGGCCCCGTGATGAGGCCACCCGTCTCCCCCCCGGGCCCGGTGCTGAGGCCACCCGTCTCCCCCCCGGGCCCGGTGCTGAGGCCACCCGTCTCCCCCCCGGGCCCCGTGATGAGGCCACCCGTCTCCCCCCCGGGCCCCGGGATGAGGCCACCCGTCTCCCCCCCGGGCCCCGTGATGAGGCCACCCGTCTCCCCCCCGGGCCCCGTGCTGAGGCCACCCGTCTCCCCCCCGGGCCCCGTGATGAGGCCACCCGTCTCCCCCCCGGGCCCCGTGATGAGGCCACCCGTCTCCCCCCCGGGCCCCGTGATGAGGCCACCCGTCTCCCCCCCGGGCCCCGTGATGAGGCCACCCGTCTCCCCCCCGGGCCCCGGGATGAGGCCACCCGTCTCCCCCCCGGGCCCCGTGATGAGGCCACCCGTCTCCCCCCCGGGCCCCGGGATGAGGCCACCCGTCTCCCCCCCGGGCCCCGTGATTAGGCCACCCGTCTCCCCCCCGGGCCCCGTGATGAGGCTCCCCGGTCTGCCTTCCCTGGCCGTCCGTCGCCTGCCAGGTGCCATGGTGTTGCTTGGCACCTTATTTATTTTAATTATTTTGATTTCCTTCCCTGGCACCCGCCGGGTTGGGGATTGCTGATAGCCGGCTCTCATTTGTCAGTCTGCTATGGCTACCTGCCAATTACAAAAGGAAACTTTGGCGGGCCCATTAGCTGGGAATCTGCTGCACCAAGCGAGATCACTAACTGGCGTCTGGGTGCCTTAGCTGCTTCCCCCAGTGTGTGGGAGAGGGAGAAAGAGACGGAGAGATCGAGACAGGCTCAGAGGGAGGAAGAGGAAGAGGAAGAGAGAGAGGGGTCCAAACCAAACAGCCATCTCAAATGCTACTATGCACACAAGCTGTAAACACAAACTGTATTCACAGAGAATGGGACACGCCATTGTTTATCAAATGTGAGGAAGGAACATTTACCATCAAGCCTATTACACAAAAATGCGTGTATGAAGAACTCGTCATCTTATAACCGTGGCATCTCAAACGGCACTGGCAATGCAAACCATGTTTCTACTACAACTACAGAATGGAATGGAAGGCGACCAACAGGTGGAATTCAACTGGATGTCCTAAACATTGCCACAGAGTATTTTTTGCATAGTTTAGCCTTGTTAAAATTAACAATGGATTTTTGGACAAAAAAACGTACCAAACTGCCCAAAAACTATTGGTGAATACAATTAGCAGGGTCTTATATAAGGAAAACCCTGATGGCATGTGGTTAAGGTTCCATTGGGGAGGGGTCAGGGGCAGGCACTGTAGGGGGTTATGAGATTGAATGCTCTAAGCCATTTTTAAACACGTCAACTGAGGGAACCTCTGCCTTAATGGTGATACCAGCTCCTCCTGTGGTTAGAACTGGAGCCAGAACAACTGGTCAATCAGCTTATCTGTGCTCAACCCAACCTCGAGCCAGTCACCAACCTCCCCAGAAAATTGTATATCTAATCACTGATCGCCCTGGCAACCGTCCCTAGGCTGAAGAGTTTGTTAGGGTGCCAAGCACAAAGTGAGAAGGCAACCAATTGTAATGGTTGTTGTTTTATTATTCTGCCAAGTTTGACTTACACAGCCTAAACTGCTCACACGCTTTTTATGAAACTTGCTACAGCTGTAGAGGCAAGATTAACAGAGAGCAGATAGTACACTGATTGGCCCAAAGGTGGCGCTATAGCAACAGAAAAAAATGCAAACTTTGAACAGACAAATCTCGTAACTGCTTTGACTTAGAGTCATGAAACTTTGTTCACACATGCATATTCACATGGTGAACAAATATGCCTCAAGAAACTATGACTTTATTTGGATATATTCATGACCATCTTGAACTTGGTTAAAAACACTAAACTCACTAAAGATCCTACATTTTTCACTTTGACAAAATTCCTTTGGCAGATATCAATGAACCAATTTCTTCACTCTGACATAAAGTGAAATCTGGGTTTACACACACAATGCTTCGTCTCCTTCTGCATCCATATATTAATGGTGGATAATGGTGTGGAATGGATGTTTACAGTTTTATTGGCCAGAAACATTTATCTAATGCTTATCAATGAGTTTATTTGACCTTATTTTGTGATTGCGATTAACAAATCATTAATTGCAATCCTGTCAACAACGTCACATTGCTTCAAGTCATTTATTTAGCGGTAGGCCTACTCATCTTCTCAGCCCTTGGATGGGCACACAAGATTCTAGGGCCCATAGCATCACTGTAATACATTAGAAAAATAAATTCACCAACATTTTCAAGAACATTAATTGCTACCTTTTAAGATAAATGATTTGCAGTGGCCAAAATGACGATTCAATTATAACATTTGGAATACATCGTAAAGCCAAATTCTCAATCTAATGAGATTACAGTCAGTGATGCTGATTATGCTAAAGAGTCTGGAAAACACTGCATATCAACATTATGGTTCATGCTTAGTTTGTTTAGTGGATGATTTATCATCTTAGCCCAACTGTGAGCCTAGCAACCCTAAACATACCTAGCTTTGCTAAACATGTACAGTTAAACAAATGAAGGCTTGGCAACCGTTAACCTGCAGTTTTAGTTTGGCTATGCATGCACGGTTAAACAAATGTGATGCATATTAAGGCACTCGATTACACGTTTTGTTTTTTTATATTTCACTAAGCATGTTATAATTATTATCCCTGAGGGAACAATAATAATACATTTACTGTAACCAAATTAAATGTTAAACATCTCACCAGCCCAAATCTCATTGCCTGTGTTGCATGGCGTGTGCGTCATCAAATCTAGTTCAGCAAGTCATTTCGCCAAAAAAATCAAATAAAAAAAGATGCAGTTTTATGCAAGAACCGTAAAAACAAAATCACTTGATAACCACTGGGCTATTTTCCCTTCCCTGTTTAATTTTCATATTTCACCTATTTACTCTTCTTAATTGGGCTTCGACAGGGGCTGCTAGTCTGGGCTGTGTGTTGGATTGGTTTGTGTCACTGCGCGGTGGCCATTAGGAGCCTGGCTGACAGCTGACGGATCGAGGACCGTGTCAGGCCGTGTGTCAGGTTGGAGGCTGCCTCCGGAGTCCTGAGTGTGTGCCTGGCAGAGAGCCGACTCCTCCACCTATTCTAAAAACCTGTGAGGGGTGGAGGTTTGCATGCGCCTGTGTGTGTGTGTGTGTGTGTGCGCGCGTGTGTGTGTGTGTGTGCGTGTTTGTGTGTGTGTGTGTGTGTGTGTGTGTGTGTGTGTGTGTGTGTGTGTGTCTGTGTGGGTGTATGTGTGTGCGTATGTGTGTGTGTGTGTTTCATCCAGTTCCACTTAAATAATTAAAATGAGTTGAGTGGAAGTAAATAAGATGTAAACATGGCTGTAGGATAAGCAGGGCTCCTCTTGTGTGTGCCTGTGTGTGTTCTGAGGAAGGCAGCATGGGCTGCAGCCGACTTGAGTCTGTTGACAAGACATCATGGAGCCCACCTGGGTCCGGCAGAGCGGCTGGGGCGCCGGGCCCAGGGTGTCAGGCCGTCCCAACACAGGACCAACAGTGCAGGAATGGGGGCGCTCCAGTCCCAGCATTCAATGGGATTAGCATTGTCCCCTTGTCATTAATAAGGCTTAGTGAGGGTCATTCAATTATTTAAATGATTGGAAGTAAAAAGCAATAAAGCAAAACTTATTTTGCTGCGAATGTTGGTATACACACGACAGTGGGGTTTGAAAAGCCCCATTATTCTTACTTTGTGTCACCTTCAGCAGTTGTATTTAATAAGAGTGCGAGGGGCTGCCTCTGTCCTGCTGGCTCGGTGAAGAAAGGTGGATTGATTTATCAGCCATGTCCCTCTGGACTCTCCTTTAACGAGACAGTAATGGCTGACGGTTGGCTTGCGATGCAAACACAAGCCCAAAGGAGCGGCATGATGACATCTGAAATGTGGCCAGAACATTTACCCAGAAGGCATGATCAATCCACCGCACACGCCCCCCAACGGAACACGGGGAGGGGGAGGAAAACCCCCAAACCCCCAGACGAACGGCGCATGTACGGCGAGCAACGGAAAACAAATTGTTCTGGGAATAATGATTGTAAACCAAGGTGGGTGGAAGAGGAGAAAGGATTCATCAAAAAAGACGGAGACGGACAGACGGGAACAATGGCTAGATTATTCAGAGCGCGGAGGGCGTGCTGAGCCTGAGCACACCACGGTATCTGCTAATTACTAGGGAAACTGGCTGCGGTCTGTACTTAGAAGGTCTCTCTCCGCCGCCTGGATGACCCGTGATTACACACAGGGAGGATGGACAGGAGCCGAGGTAGACCGGCTTTAAAGAAGGGAACTAATGACAGATTCCAAGCCGTGTCATTTCCCACACATCCAGTCCTCAGAACCTTTGGCCTGTAAGCCAGGGGCCAAAGGTCAGCTTGGTGATCATAATGGGGATTTGAGTCGTTGTTTTATTCAAAGTGGAGCGTGAGGTGGGGCAGGACAGTGTTGGAACTGCTTCTGAATGACACTCACTGCATGTTGCTGTGGATAGTAGTATATAGTACATAGAGGGAACAAACACGCTGAAAATGAAAGTCTTTTCATCGTTGCCATAGCAGTGTTTTTGAGCAACGTCTCGTCACACACGCTGGCACCTCTGTGAACACATCTTGATCCCCAGATCAAATCAACACACACCAGAAAACACACATTAAGGCAAAGCATTGCTCGGCAGGAGCCGGATTCTAGTGTGTCTGCGAGACCTTCCCCCTCCCCCCACCTCATCATCCTCGGCCCCCGCACCTCACCTCCAGCCGGGGGGTGTACCTGTACCCAGGGACCTCATTAGCAGCCAATCGGAGCAGTCCGCGGTCACCGAGGAGGGGCCAAAACGAGGGGCCAATGGAGGCCAGGCAGGCCTGGCTCCTGGTCTCCCAGCAACGGGTCACATACTGACAGTCCGGAGTGACGACCTGAGCCTCCACAGCGCCTCCCCTCCTCCGTCTCCATGCTGGGGGTGAAGCAGTGACCAAACACGCAGAGGTCCTTGAGTGAGCGCACAGACCGAGGAAGTTGCGGTGATATTTCTTTCCTTCTTTTTATGAGTCTCGACTACAGAAAAGGTTGTCTGTCAACTTCATACTTCCAGCTGGCACGACAGCATTGGCTTTGATTGATTTCCTGTACAGAGCTTTTATTTATTTGTTTTGTTTGCTGTAGGCCTACTGGTTTGGAGTGCTTTTTACAAGAATCAGTCAATGTTAACATTTAGTAGGATTGGGTTCAAGCAAATCCCTTTTGAACATGTGCTGTTCACAGATTACTAAAACAGACTCTCGGGGTGTTTAAATATGTGTGCAAAGTTATGACTAACGTCTTGTGCCACATTTACTGCACTAGCACCGCATAGCATGGGGCCTTACCCATATAGCTCTAGCCCTGGAGTGGTTCACATCTTGCATGTTTATTCAAATAATATCCAGTACTCCTGTGACCAATAAGCATTCGTGATCCATTTCAATCCGATTTGAGTTTGTGATTCTATGTTATGGGGATACAATTGAACCCCAAAGAACGCTAACGGCCCTTAACCTTTGAATAATGTATACAAAATAAAAATAGCCATCTTGATGGCTTCCACAGAGTTCACGTGGACTCTGTGGAAACATAAAATATTATTTTCCCGCCTCATACACCAGAATGCGTTGCTGACGCCCCCCACACCCCCAAAGCATCTTCTGGGAGGTGATATTTGCTAATTGTTTTTCGATGCCTGATGTCGAGGCCTTGTTCCGACGCTGATGCTGTCTTGAGCAACCGGCCCTACAGATGGATGGCAGTCTGCTTTAACCTCTGGGTGAAGCAGACCCACTCCAAAGTCCCACGTCCCACGCTGTGGACCCCCTGGCACTGCCTGCTTCAGCTGAATTAGCATAAGCATGTATGCGCTAACTTGTGGCCTTCACCAAGCAATCAGCCCATACTGAAGAGTTGTGTGTGCGTATGTGTATGTGTGTCCGTATGTGTACGTGTGTGGGGTTCAATCAATTGCATCATTGGTCTCAATTTTAAAGCGATCTACAAGGTTTAACGTGAGGGCATGCGATACGTCTTCATCTCCACCGCAAATGTCGAAAGCAAGGTGGAGAGGCGGAAGGCATCCTAAAGGTGCAACGGTGGTTTGATGGTGATGATTTAATCGTCGGCAGAGCGCTGCCCTGAAGCCCGTTGTGGGCGACGTGTGGGTGGTTTTGCTCTGTGTTTTACGTTCCTTGACTACAGGTAGGCGCTGAGGCAGACCCAATTGGATCGGCGCCTGGCAAAAGGTTGAATGTGATTCACATCAATCCAAATTCACTTCCTCCACCTGTACTGAACATTGGTCCCTCATCGCAAGCCTAGCCAAGTTTTTTTATTATCCTTTCTCGCTTGTGGGCGTGTTTCTTTGACATTCAGAGTCGTCATTTCTTCTGCCCACTACCCTTAACTAATCTGTCCAAGTCTTTGTTCACAATCCAAACATTTCTGATGCTTTGGTCATCTGGCATGTGTGTGTGTGTGTGTGTGTGTCTGCCCTTTTAAAAAAAGGTTAACCGCTGGTAATTGTAATTCAGTTGGTGGAAAACCCAACATGTGTGTTTCCCTTTGCTACGATGCAAAATCAAACACGCATTCTCCCTAATATGATTTCAATATCCTTGCCTCCGAGCTAAACGAGACGGAGACTCATCCATAAACCTGACAGCACAATCTGTCACGGACATGGGGCGAGGCTGTGTGCCGGCCCATGTCGACCGCAGCCCATCAAATAAACGTTGGTTTTAATTATCTAACATAAGAATTGCGATTTGTCTTATTGTCAAATGTAAATGCGTTGGATGGCGAGTTGATTATAATACATTGGATGGCAGAGGGGGACGGGGAAGTGGGTTACGGATCAGCCGGGAGTTAAAGACGAGATAAAATGCTGGAGATCTGCTAAGGCGGCTACGGTTGATTTAAATAACCTGTGCATACAGATGTGATGATGAACACAGTCCTTTACTCGATTCCCTGATCCCAGTACTTATATAACAAGGTATGCGAGGGTTCTACAGGTGGAACACCAACCAAGCTTTCGATCTCAGAGAGGAGATAGCCTTCTCCTCGCACCATCCGAGGAGGACGGTTCAATCTAGAGAGTTTTTTAATCTCCAAAATCGTCAGCCGTCAGGATGCCATGCAAAACGGCCATCCATGCATTCGCCCACTTTGAGTTTTTGTAATCAATAGTCGTTGCCAGGGACGTTCTTAAGGATAATAGATGGGGTGCAAATTTGAGAGAACCAGACGGCAATTGCCAACCAAGATGTTGCTGCCGTGCTCGGGCGTTGATGAAGAGTAGGAGTTTGAGGAGGAGAAAATAAACAAAAGGGGGGTGGTGGGATAGGGTGATAGGCCGGTAGGTTGATGGGCCAGATAAGAGAGATTGGTGGTTTAGATTGGACAAGTTGGGAGTGAACCTCTATCTTTTTATCGTTTTTCATATCAAAGAGTTTAATGAACAGATTCAAAAAGTGGATTGTGTGTGTGTGTGTGTGTGTGTGTGTGTGTGTGTGTGTGTGTGTGTGTGTGTGTGTGTGTGTGTGTGTTGGGGGGTAGGGGGGGTGCTATAGATGAACAGAGAGGGAGAGAGATGGAGTGCGACCGCAGGATGAAGGTGGGAATCTGTTTTGAGAGGGGGAGACCGGCAGCCCATTAAGTGTTCTCCAAACCTCCAGAATGAAAGCGTCAGCTGCAGTATTCATGCCCGTCACCTTGGGTCATTATTAAAGTGACCGAAGTGGCAATTTACCTCCAGTGGGCCGCTTTCTCTACTCAGTCCTTTTGAAGTAATCTGCCATTTTCGACTCTAAATTGCTTCATCAAAATGTTGTAAAACGCGGGTCACAGTTAAATGGCAGCGTGGATACAACATGGTGACTTTCAAAGTGCAGTGGGGGGGAAAAAAAAAACATGCGATTGTTTTTACATTTGAGTGTAGCCAAGCTGATGTGTCAGGGGTGGCAGTTATAACCTCCCAACAGACTAGAACATATTGCAAGTCTATAAATAAAATCTCTTCTGCTTCCCTGGAATATGCCAACATCATTTAACATTCGTAACTCGCCACAATTAGTTAAAGTGGTTCCCACCACTTTTGGCCTGTTAATAGGCCTGGAAATGTTTGTGACCCCAACTTCTGAAATATTTGAATGCATCTGCCTCCACACACATAGCTTGAAACCTGTCCACATCTCCGAATCATATCAATACCCCAGTGAATGCATGGGCTGGCCATCGTCATTAGCAGTAGTTCATTTATGGCTATGAATCATTACAATTATGATTACAAATATTATGATTACAAATATCATTATGAACATGTCCAAACATACATTATGATACCTTTCAAAAAGTTCTGAGGTATTGTCAGAAACAATCCTCAGTCATGCTGAACGGTTGTGAGCTCAATCCCAACCAACATCAGGTCATACCTCTGGGCATCCTTCAGCTTGATGCCTAACCTGCTGCTTGTATGACCTTACTTGAACTAGCTATGGATGATGCTGTAAATGTAATTTCCTTGTAAATTGGAAATCAAAATTGATGCTGGAGGCATTAAGGTTTGGTAAACACAAACTCATAGTGTTTGAATGTTTTTTGATGTTGCTGAACCGTTCGTAATTGAAAGAGGATAGAGGAGATTAGTATTTTGGTTCAGTTCACTGTCAGCAAGATGCCCTTTTCTTTTCCTCTTAAGTGATGTTTCAATAGAGTTTGTTCCAATGGGTGTTATGTTTGTTTGATCACTCTCTTCTCTCTGACACAGGATATTGAGTGGCAGGCACATCCCAATTTCAACAACTCTAACCTGTGGATTTGTTCAGAATTGAAGTTTGGTGTTGGATGGAAGTAAATAGTTTGGTTGGACTGTTTACTTTACATCAAATAAGAGTTCAATACAGTTTATGGAAATTTAGAACCACATCAACCATTTTTCATCACATTTTGTTGACATGAATAAATATCCATCAGAGGTTCATCTCAGTGTTGGCCTATTGAATAAAAATGCTTGTTCAAAGACCAACATTGTATGTGGTTTTTTTTATGAAATGAAATCCATTTTTATAATCCTTTACACCGAACTCTGACCGTCTAAGACTCGCTGACCCTAACAATAACTTTTCTGACTAACTGCATCCTTCTATCTGTGCGACTCCTCTCCTCATATTTCTGCCATTATGAACCACCCACCTACACGCTCCAACCAGACATGACCGTTGCTCCAACCTGATGATGACCTGGCTCACCTCTGACCCCACTGTTATTGTGCCAGGGGTTTGCTATGACTAATGTGAATCAGGAAAATAACCAGTGGCTGGTGTTCTACGTTAGTAGAGCATTTTTAAATTCCGACCGATACCAAGAAGGCGCAGGGTCTCCTGGAGATTGGGTCATGAGGTGGGCGAGGGGGCAGATGATCGGTGGTCACAAAGCAACCGAGAGGGTGTGATCACCAGGATGGATGGTATCTCTAGAGACAATGAGGCTCCATCATGTGTTGGGTTAAACTGGCTCACCTGGTCTCCCTGCTCTCCATCTCATGTTGCTCGCTTGTGGCACATGATTTGAAACGTTGTCATTTGTTCCAGCTTCGGTCGCTCATTTGAGGATTTTAATTGATCGTTTTCTTTTCATTCTTTCCTTTAATTAATATGTTCATCATTGCTATAACCTTGCTCTTAAGTTCATTGATCATGTAGAGCTGTGATACGTTTTGATTCATTTGACGGTTTGGTTTAACTTTAAATTTAAAAGAGGTAGAGGAAAGACTTTCAGGTCCCTCTGGTTTTGCCCGAGTCCTTTCCATTGCATTGACATCGCCGGCTCAACAGGGGAAATGGATACCAGATAATACGAGTTGTTGAACTAATGTCAACAGCCAATGATGATCCAGACACATGTGGTACACCAAAAGGACAAACCCATAAATTAGGTTCAAAACTTCCTTGCTAATGAAGGGAGTGTTTTCAAGGGTTAGGAGGGTGTCATAAAAATATAGTCTGTTAGGCCCACAGACCGTATCTGTGATTAAGGGCTAAATAAAATTGAATTGAATTGAAAACCATTATTAGGGCCAAAAATCACATTTTTGTGGGCATATTTTCTATGGTTGAAGACTTATTACTGTCGTTTTCATTCTTGGCATTAACAATGTCAGTGTTAGGGGTTCCATTTCAAAGTGGGGCCACCAATGCTAAGAAAGTTTGCGCTCTCGATTTTGTTAGATGTTTTACAAAAACCGTCGACCATATGGCAGTTTTATTTCATTCCTAGCCATGATAATAATTCTACTTGTCTGAGCTACTCTACTTTTACTCTTCTCTAGTCTGTGATGAGTGGCAGATGCCACTTAGCACAGACTCTGAGCTTGAACAGCCCATAATATTATGATTGATGTATTTGAGCAGATGTTGTCAGGCGCACCATTCAGGTGAGCTAACCAGAAGTGATGGACAAGGCTTTTGCCTATTAAACCTGTCTGATATTACCATCAAGCTATCTGACTCCTCAGTAGCCTACGGTGGGAGTTTTTCTACAGCTACATCTGTTAACAATTTAAATTTCTTTTTTTCGATCAGTCCATTTTTCATTTTGCTAAGTAACCGGTGTACATCAAATAGAGCAACATTCAATCAATCAATATCCTTTATTTAACCTCGAAAAATTCATTGAGATTAAAATCTCTTTTCCAAGAATGACCTGGCCAAGAAGGCAACAACAATCAAGAATAAAACATTTAATATGCTAGTTATCTTGCAAGGGTCAACTCAGTTAATTCAATTGTTGGTGAACTTTACATTTATTGTATGCTAGTTACGATCTGATATTACGGCTTTTCAGACAGCTGCACGTTAATAGAAGACGTCAGCACTGCACTGAAATGTGGTACCTTTTGTAAGTTCACTTTTTCCGGTTATTGTATGCTTGTAATTATAAGCTTTACGACTCAATAACGCTATGGGAAGATGTATTGTGCTTCTATGGAATTCTGGGCACCTCCTACATCTGGGCCCAAAATGTATCAACCCCCACTTACCCTGACCATTAGTAGTGTTGATATTTGGACCTAAGGGGTGTTTATTCATGAAGATGCATGCATCATTGTTTGCATCATTGTTTGTGGAAGTCCTGTTATGCTAATCAAAGTAAATCCAGCCAACTTTTTATAATATTAATAGTGGCAGCATTAAACATTTATGTTTATAAAGTAGTGCTTTTCACCGGAGGACAAATATGCTCACGAATGCACACAAATACATACAGGCTATATATAACCTCGTAATTGCTTCGACTACAGCAGAAGAAATGAACACGGCCAGCGCTTCTAGCTATTACCGTTACTGAAGTAAAAGACCTGCAACGGTTACATTTAGTAATTCTGCCCCAGATAACAAAGACAGCTCCTCGGACCTCTAAGGACAGTAGCCTACATGCCACCAAGACATGTTTCACATGAAAGAAGTTCAGCTGAAAGACTTCCCATGGTGTTGCAGTTGCAAAAGTGTTGTGGGACTGAAACCCCAACATGAATTCCAGAACTTTGTTAGAGTCGAGAGGTCTGGCTGAGTCCCAGCACGGACTAGAGGACATGAATCTACACACACATACCCAGTCTATACTCTTGAGGATAAGTGACTTAGGTTTGAATGTAGGTCAGAGAGTCCGCTGCATATGCCTGCCCCCTTTCTCCGGGGCATCAGCCACCCCTCCTGGACCTTCAGACCAGGGGCGGGGGACACAACTTATTTCCGCTCATAAAAAAGGAGAGAGCAGGATGTCGCTGCTGCTGCTTCTGGAAGAGGAAAGAGGCCGTCAATAGTTACCCAGTGCACCCCCCCCGGCAGGGTTCATCAGCACTCTGGTGGGTGAGAGGGACGAGGATGTAGTGATGGATGGAGAACAACAAGATGGAGAGAGAGGGATACAGGGAGAGGAAGAGAGAAGGGTGGAGAGCTTGAGAAATGAGAGAGAGAGAGAGAGAGAGAGGGAGAGAGAGGGAGAGAGAGGGGGAGAGAGGGGGAGAGAGAGAGAGAGAGAGAGAGAGAGAGAGAGAGAGAGAGAGAGAGAGAGAGAGAGAGAGAGAGAGAGAGAGAGAGAGAGAGAGAGAACATTTGTGGGTATTTTGTATTTAAAATATGTTCCTCATTACTGCAGATATTTCTTGATGATGGTGAGGAAGAGAGAGACACATGCTCACCATCTCCTGAGACCCTCCTCTTCGCATTCAGTTTGTGAAGTTAGAACTCTGGAAATGTAGCGTGGGTGGCTGCCAGTAAGATAACCTGGTGATGGGGTTGACTTATTTATCCAAATGAGTTGACATTTACTTTGGAATGGCTAGATAACGGCCGACTTGGTATTCGTCTATGGCAGAATGAAAGCATGCACAGCAACACATAATCCATAAAGGTTTGTTGTGTGCGTTTAGTTATGGTTCTGTTGTGTATCTTTGTTTATCTGCGTAGTGCTTCTGTCCGCGCCCATCCATTTCATCGCCTGCATTTACATGAGGAGGCTCAGCCCCCCCTCTGTTCTTGGCCCTGTGCCCCATTCACCGATCCGACCCACGCTCGGTACTCCAACCCCCAGCATGCCGCTGGTGAATTGTGTCAGGGTTAATGGTGGGGCTGAACCAGCAGAGCTGCAGGAACCATTGCTGCCTCCACAATTATCACTTCTGCTGCCGACGGGAGAGGCAAACAGCTCAGCTGGCTGCCGCCAACACTTATTTCAGGATGGATTCACTTCCTCCCTGGCCCCCCAGCTGCTTGCCATCCTAGCCTCCAGGCGCTCCAGTTAGCATGTTGGCTAGCCAGATGTCGCTGGTTTATGTCACCGACAGCAGTGTGCGCTGTGTTGCTGCATATTCGTTCTTTTTTATCAATCATCATTACCATTATCGTCAGGCAAGAGATGCAGAGGGAAGATTGTATCAGAGTGTTTTAGGAGCTGAAAATCCCACAGCTGATATTTATAATGTATATTTTTTTCTTTTTCTTTAGGTAAAGATTTTTAATATTTAACATTTGGGTAGCAGTGCAAGTAATAATCGCCAGGGAACGCCCAAAGTACTAAGCCCTGGCTGTACATAACTCCATTTGAAATATGTGCTAGTAGGGATGGGCTCACACATATAAAACACACACACACACACACACACACACACACACACACACACACACACACACACACACACACACACACACACACACACACACTGTTTGTACAACAGCACATGACTGTAGCCAACATCCAGCAGAGAGCAGACCACAGGAATAGCTATGATGCTCTTTCAGCCGATAGACTTCACTGCTCGTGATGAATTGCATGTGGAAGCAAATCTGCAGGGCCCATTGAACTTTACTATTGCTTTTATTTGGCTGTCATGTTCCCACGGAGAGGAAATGGGATCCCTTATATGCTCCTTTTATCCCAGGTCCTCGGCTCCCTTGAACAGTTGCGTTCGTAACCAAGGTTACCTATCGAGCTACGGATACTTCCACTATTTCTCCTTTTTTTTTATTATCTCCTTAGTATGTTTGCTTTAAGTTTTTTATGAGTTTCTACTCGCTTTTCTTTGCCCTCCTTTCCTTCCGGGATATCACAGACGTGGCAGTTGGTCTTTTTTAAGGCTGTGTTGGAAGACCATTTTGTTTTCATTGAAATTGAGTGGAGCATTTTAATGATGATATATATATATCATCATTAAAATATATATATATATATATATATATATATATATATATATATATATATATATATATATATATATATATATATATATATATATTTATACAACGGGGGACCTAAATCCAGCGATCTGATTGGTTCCCAACTGTTGTATAATGAGCGTATACATAACTGCTATGACGCCCGATCATTTTGTGAAAGTTTGCATATCACTCCGCGCCTGGAAGTAGAAACAGTTACAAAGTAAAACATATGTTGGATGATGGAGAGCGTGTAAATGTTGTTACTCCGGGAGTGAGCAAGGCGATGGAGAGACTAACAAAACTTTAGGCACACGGCGAGTGAACTGCTCCATAGGATAAATTGCCGGCGAACCGCTCTATCGGAGCCTTCTCTCTCGGAGGGACGCTAAAGTGTGTTGCATAGCGACCGTCGATGCATAGCGGCAGCCAGGAGGGACTACTTTTTTGTATTCTTTAATTAAACGGCTATTTTGACTTTCTTGGTTTCTTTTTAAATGTAGTGTGTCTATGTCTTTCGTTTCGCCATAATAGTAACCGTTGTATAAAAGCAATAGATCACTTCAGTCAGTGGCATGTGCTCATTATACCACTGTGAAGGGGGTCGCCGGCCCTCCGCTGCGCGTCGGGGCCGGACAACGTCCCTTAACAGTGGTATAATGAGCACATACCACAGCCTGGCGTGATCTATTGCTTAAATATATATTTATAATGGAGATAGGTGTATAGATACATTGATTTTCTTTCATTTTACAGAAGCAGTCCCCCGTGACTTGATAACACTCGATGTGGCAGTTTGCCAACCACATCAGAGATCTGTGTCAACTCCGATGCGGAGTAACGTATGACCTCATCCTCTTGAGGGTTTAAATGACAGCGTCCCTTTGCTCTTAAGGCTGAATTGCACTTCAGAGTTGTTAGAAATGAACCTGAAAACGTGGCAGTAAAGGCAGAGTCCTCTCTGGGGCACCCAGGTGACGCGTGGACCACCACACGCCTCCTGCGGCTATTTGACGCAGACGTATAAATCAACGTCACATATAAACCTGCCTCAAGAAATACATGAGGTCCGGGACCAACAGGTGTAAAAGACGCGCCTAAGCTGTTTCCAACAATTATTTGTGGTATTGGGAAATAAATCCCCTTCTTCCGCATTTATAATAATCATTATTGTCCTGGTAAACATTACTTGTACTTCTGAACGTTCTGTTAGCTAATAAACTTGCAACTAATACATTTTCAATAAATAAGAATGTAAATATATGATACAAATACATTATACACTTTAAGCGAGATTTACCTGCTCGCTTGTGAAAGGGTTGGGGGGGCAGGACCAGTTGTGCAGCCACCTTCTTATCCATCCTTTGTTCTATTGCAGAGCACAGTATGTCTCACTGATGTTGCCAAGACTCAATCTCAGCTGTGTTCCTCTTTTAATGTGTTGTCATAGACGCGCCGCTTGCTCTTCCTGTTCCCATCGCAGCATGATGCTCCTGTTGCCATCAGCGCAGAGCGGAGCAGCGGGAGCTCTCCTGCCCCTCCTGCCCCTCCTCCTCTCATCCCCCTCCTGCCCCTCCTGCCCCTCCTCCCCCTCCTGCCCCTCCTCCCCCTCCTGCCCCTCCTGCCCCCTCCTCCTCTCATCCCCCTCCTGCCCCTCCTCCCCCTCCTGCCCCCTCCTCCTCTCATCCCCCTCCGCCCCCTCCTGCCCCTCCTCCCCCTCCTCTCATCCCCCTCCTGCCCCTCCTGCCCCCTCCTCCTCTCATCCCTGGCTCCTAACCTTTCACATGAACAAGCCCACGTCCCCAGCCTATACAAAAAAAGCACCACTCCTGGTCAATGCCCCACAACCCCAAGGATGGATGGAGGTGGGTGTAGAAGGGTTTCCCATAGCAGAGCCCCAGGGGATGTAAAACATTAGGGTTAGGGTTAGGGTTAGGATGGATGGAGGTGGGAGTAGAAGGGTTTCCCATAGCAGAGCCCCCGGGGACGGCAGCGAGGCCCCCGGGGACGGCAGCGAGGCCCCCGGGGACGGCAGCGAGGCCCCCGGGGACGGCAGCGAGGCCCCATGCGGTGAGCTGCCCATCACACACCCTCCCCCGCCCGATGGCCGTGGCGGTAATCCCTCCCCCCGGCAGACGACATGCTCTCTAGCTGTTGGAATGCAGCAGCAGCTAGCACGGCTAGCTACTGGTTAGCGCACTGGCGATGTGCTGCAGGATGTTTAATCAAACACCCGTCTTGGCTGAGGGGCTGACCCTTCTCTTTCCCCAGAGAAAGTCTCGATGGGGCGTAATTGGCGTGATTGGTTTCCTTCTCGCCATCTCTCCTGACCCCCTTAGCCCCTGCTGCAGTCTGAGAGGCTCTGCCGCTGTTCACCGCCGGGGTTCAGCCCGATCTGGAAGGCGCAAGGTGGGAGATGTTTGCCACTGCTAGAGGCTACAAATCTGAAAGGGTCAATATTCCATCAAATCATGGATACAATTACTCGACCGAGAATAACATGAAACTCCATAAACTTCAGCCGCTGCTTGCGTTGCTGTTCAGCAAACTAAGGCAGATCTTTCTGCTGTGGCTCCCTGGTGTGTTGGCGCTGTGTGCAGCCATGACCTGTGAATCAGCCCCGTTCCCTTCTAATAAAGCGGAGCAGAGAACCCGGGTCACCTCCAGGACAGCAGAAGTTGCTGTTTTTTCGTGTTTTTTTGGTCTCCCCCCTTTCCCCCCGCCACGCATCCCCTCATCAGTCTTGTAGCCGTGGCGATGGGTGTTATGCGTCCTGGCGTGTCCTAACAGGTGAGCACCGCCATACATTACATCAGCAGGGCCCGGCCCGGGACCCCTGTGGGACACGCTACATGTTGTACAACACCAGCTGTGAGAGGAGGGAGCGGGGGGGGGGGGGGGGGGGCAGGGGGAGGGAGGGAGGGGGAGGGGCTGGAATAACTAAGCGCGGCGGTCTGCCTCAGAGATCTCCTGAACAAGGGCAAACAAAACACCAACATGGATTTTTTTTTCATTTTTTCGTCGAATAATGGAGACACGGTGTACATGCACAATGCTGGCTAAGCACTCGACTTAACTTGTGACAAAACATTGAGGTCTTCATTGTTGAGGTGGGGGGGGTTAGTGGAGGGGGGGAGGGTTCGAAAACCACAGGAATGAACATACTTATGATGCTAATGAGGATGGAAACTTTGATATCTAGGTTACAGGATGCATTACGGTCCAGCGGATTCTCTCCACCAAAGTGCTGAAGTCAGCACTGGCCTGATTTCTAACAATATCGCCCTCAAGGATGTAATACCAGCTGGTGCAACGACAAGCAGCCTGGCTATGATATTGTTCCGGAAAGTCATCGGGCCCCGGACAAGCACCTGTATTCGATTCCTCTTCTTGACTTGGGCGGCAGAGAGAGAGGGAGGGTACGTTAAGCCTTGGTCTTCCACCCAGCGCTAATCCTTGGTGGAAACTGCTTCAGAGCGGATTAATTTTGAGAAGCTAGAGGCATGTCGGTCCGTGGGGGCGCTTGCCTTCTCGCCGTCTCCCCTCCATGCACGCCAACGCACAAATGGTAACCGTTCGGAAATGATCCGCCATCTCCGCAGCCTCTTGGGGGACTTGGGTTTGAACCAAGCAGCCGTGATGGGTAGCGAACCCCCGGTTCAGATGAACTTCCTTTGAGGTTCCACCCCTGTCGCCGTGGAGCCAGGCTAACGCCACCTCGTGATGCTGCCTTCTCTCCCGTCTTAGAATGGGAGCTTGACCCGGCGTGGTTGGCTCCATTTCTTTACTTTACTTATTTTTTCTTGCCCCGACGTGAAGTGGACACAGTGGTGCATTAAAGCAACAGGAAGTCCGTAATGGAGTACGGAGGGGATCGGTTCCCTCTCCTTATCTCCAGGGGACCGCCATTGCCTGAGGTCCACAGTAAAGGAAGAGGAACATAATGAAAGAGTCTGTTTCAAAGCACACCAGAAAATGGGTTTCTCCAGACAAAGAGAGTTGTTATTTTGGGTGCAAGAGGCGGGTGGTTTGGGGGGGGAGAAAGAAAGACGAACACCAAATGGTGCAGTTCCAGTGGTCTTTCCAATAATTCCTTAAAATGCAAAGTGACTTAATCCTCTCTCTCTTTCCAGTTCCATTTAATTATCCCGCCATCTCTGCACACATTCATTTTTAGATTGTGTTTGGGCCTCCTATCTCATAGATATACAGAAATACTCTCTTCTTCTACCTTAATTTGAGGTCTCTGTGGCAGCATAGTTGTCGTAACTAAAGTATCTTGTCTATTTTCAGCATTATCAATTCAATCAAACATTTTCCAGCCACTTTTTTCAGTAATTAACCAAGGGGAACCCCTATTACTATTTTAACCCTACAATGCAATGGGCTTAAAATCCAATTTAAACTAAATATAGGGAATACATACAAAGCAATTTATGTTTGCTTCTTACAAGCACACAATTTTGTATTTCTATAATGTGCACATAACCCGACTCATGTTGCACCAAATCCAATTGAGCCCACCATCCGCTGTGGGTCTTATCCCATCAGTAAAAACACCAGCACGTTTACTCTGTCTGCTGCCTGACTCACATCGGATGGAATGGGCAAAAACATGCAGCCATTTTGATGGATGTTAAAACATTTTTTCCCATTACTTTTGCGGCATAGTTCACAGGGCACATTTAGCAATACATGGAACAATGTAGCATATCCTCTGTGTGATTCGTTTGACGCTAATATCGTGGCAGATATGCTCATTTCAGGGGCGGCCTGGGGCTGTGTGGGTACGTCTGACCTACGCCTACGCCTGGCGGCTCTGTAAGACCATGTCCAAATACGCAGAGGACATTAATAATCATCAGACGTACCTGACACCGAGCGGAAACCCAAACATTTTCCACAAATAAATTCTGCTGGGTATCAAAAATGGGCTAAAAAACAAGAACGCATTGAAAGAGAACACTTTTGAGGATGGTAATATGAGGAAAATCTCCTTGAATCAGAGGCCGGGTGAGTATCGCTGTCATCAGAGAGCTGGGGGGTTGTTTCTACAGACCCTGGCATACACGTGATAACATCAAGGCCTCTACAGCTACTGATGAAAGGCAGGGCACCATGATGGAGGACATCTTCGATATGGGCCAGGAGATCTCGGTAATCCACAAGAACGGACGGGATGGGGCCGTTCTTGTCTGTTGAATCCCGTAATGAAGAGGATGTTGAAAAAGGAATAGCATTTTGATTTAAATAATCCTTTGGGTGTTTTTGCTGAGCATTCAAACTAGTTTGCCGTCAGGGGTAATGCATTCTATAAGCTGCACTTTGCTGTTCGAGCCATTGCTATACAACAACCTCTCAACTCTTTAACCCGACACTCTCCCCTCCACTGATACACTTGCCCTGAACGCCTTAATGTCCCTTGCTTGACATCTTCTTTTATTTATTATTTTAATCTGTGCCTCATAAGCAGCTTCTCCGCCCTGTGCATCCGATCCAGGTTTCATCAAGGTCCGTCGGCCAAAGGGGAGCTGATGGTGCTGATAACAACCTTCAAGTGGATCCGTTTGCTTGCTAATGTTTGCGCCCTTCTCGTAGTGGTCACCGCTCCCCCCACCTCCTGCTCCACATCCTCTCCAGAGAGGTTCTTAGAAGAGCATAAATGCATCACAAGCAGCAGGGCTTTGTTTTTCGTGCGCGAGGTCAGGATCAGCAAGTTTTGTGTTCTTGCTTACACCAGATGAACAGACTTATCACTGGCTTTGACAGTCCACTAGCCCGAGCCGCTCTGGTGCCCGTACTGTGTACCTGTGACGCAACACTTTTAGTTTCACACACTCTGCTCATATTTCTCTATGTTCTTCATTTTTACCACAGATGAAGACTCTGAGGGAAGGTTTAAGGGTTTTTGCAGCTGTCGGTCATTGTCAATCGCGTTCTCTCTCTCTCTCGAGGCTGTCAAAGGCCTCATTCAGGCCTAATATATATATACATACCGTATATATATATATATATAGAGAGAGAGGAAGTGATAGATAGATATCATTATCTACCGATTGATATATAGATCTATATTGAAAAATATACAACCCTTAAATCGTGCCATAATGCTATAAACTCATGAGGCCAGTAGCTTACCTAAGCATGTTATCTTGGCTTGACTACTGTAAATCTGCAATGAGATGCTTGTGCAGGTATGGATACAAAATTGAACGGTAAAAAATTATAAATTATTGGCAGTTTAGTTGTTTTGTGATGATTGAATTGATGATGTCTGCGGTGTGATACACCTGACGAATAAACAGTGCTACTGTGTCAGCATACACTGGTAGCATTACCATTTACAAGGTAAAAACGCAGAACAATCCAGCATTCCTTTTGTGTACATTTTGTTCCGACTGAGGCCAGCCATACTATTGAGGTCAACAATAAAGCATTGGGCTTCATAACTAGTATCCCGGGAATTAGCACGCGACCTTTAAAAAGTATGCTAAATAGGCAAAGCTGTCTAGTTCAGAAAGCCTTGAGGTAAGCATGGCGTGATGCACTGTGCTGTCTTCAGGGAGGCCTGCGATGAATGGGCCGCCTGTATTTAGCAGGTGTAGTTTATTACCAGTCATCAAACCTCCCCCCACCACTCCCCACCCCCTCAGCACAGATGTGCTGACGACGCTGTTAGGCTAGAAAACCCAAATAAGCTCGATGAACACAAAGATAATATTTTATATCGCTATCTGTGCAAGTGTGTGTGTGTTTGTGCATGTGTATGCTGTGTTGTACTTGGCCCCTTTATAGCAGGGTAACATCTTTCAGTGTTAGGAGTGTCACCTCCCTGTGACCCCTGCAAGGTGATCCTGGTCCCAGCGGACGAGAGAGATGGAGGAGGTTGGGGTCTCCCAGGTCTTGGTCGACACTCTCTTGGTTCTGTGGTTACCATGTCGGGCGGTTGGATAACGGAGACAGAAGAGGGTGGAGTCTCCCAGTGATTGCTAGAAACACTAGCAATCACCAGTTACCATGTGGGAGGGTCTGTATCTAAGCTGGATCGCTACTTTTTGCATTTCACAGAGCAACTGTGCCTTTCCATGCTCTGCGATTGGCTTGACGAAACAGCGCTGGGATTGGCCAGTCGCACTACCCTCATGGCCCGATGCAATGATGCATTGCAGCGACGAGGCGGTGGAGTTTAGATATGGGCTTGGTTAAGGGTCTGGTTGAGCTTGTCAGAGACGTTATTGACCAGGACAGCCATTTTTAGCCGTGAGGAAGGTGGATTTTTTTTTTAATGGCTTTCTGGTGCTGAATCTTTAGACAGACAGACAGTGACTAACAGGTAGCTCCGCGTCACTACAGCCGGGGAGAACATTTGACAGTTCAAACTGCTGTCTAAGCACTTGTATTTTGACAAGCGCCAAGGTTTCGAGATGTTGTTTAAGAAAGAGGCCTGTCACTTAGACCTGACCTTGTCTTTCGCCTTCCCCTGTCACCACAGGCCAGACTGAACACACACTTAGGCGGTTAGATTGGCTGTACGATCACGGTGCTTCAAGCCCACAGATTAATTTCCAATTGGACACAAAGTGAAAGTATTTTTCATCTCTCATATTAATTAATGGGCGTGTGGCTGTTGAACTCTCACGCAAGATTATACAGATTAGAAGGGAACGAGGAGAGCTTTTGGAGAGAATCTGCCATGATTTGGAAGAGATTTGCCTCCTCACATCCTGTCTCTGCAGTGAGGTCATATCCTCTCTTCCGTGATGTCATAGTCTCCCTCTGCTGGTGTCATATCTGCCCTCTACCAATGTCATATATCCCCTTGATCCTAATCTTCTTATCTTCTTCCTTATCTAGCTTTAAGGAAATTGCATGATAGTTGGCTTGTGAAAGAGTGTGTGTTTGTGCGTTCTTGATCTTACATCTTACATAAGTAAAAACATGGTTGTTCGGCCTCATTAATGAATATATCACATGCGTTAACATTTTCGTCAAGTATGTCAGCTTATTTAGAGCCAGATAAGGATGCAGGGATCTTTGTGTCACACGTATAGCCACGCTGGTGTAACATTGAAATTGATTGGTTGTTATTGCCCTGTTTACACCCACCCGATAGTGGACCCCGATGGTGCCCGATGGCTAAATCAGCAGCTATCGTTATAACATCGGCAAATAGGGTGGGAAACACCGTTACTCTTCCCGGGAACATCGTTAGACAACGGGATGAAAAGCTCAACGATCGGACAACATCGGCAAAGAACGAACATGTTTGTTGATTTTGGGTCTATCGGGGTAGAATCGGTTACCAGGTGTTTCGGCTATAATCGGGAATAGAACGGGAGTATAACGTAAGACATCGTAAATCGTTCGGGAATTTTCCTGGGGTACATCGGCTATATTCGTTAATCTTCGACGCTTTATCGTGTTTTATCGTCTTTATATCAGCAACCTCAACACACGAAAGACCCCCGAGAGACATCCGACGTCTCTAGAGAAGACATACGGAATAGCACGTTTATTACACGAATGCACACGAATTACACCCGATAGAGTCACGCTATTTATTTTTTACCCGAATTAGACCCGATGTAAGCCAATGTAACCCGAAACATACAGATTGCAGGCCGAATTATACCGATAGTCAAATGACAAATAAAGATTGTGACCAGATTGTGTTTAGGAAGACCCTCAATCTGTCACTTGGGGATAAATATGGATGGATGGATGTCCTACTTTTATAATTAAAGGGGTACTTCGCCCATTTAGAACCGGCGTTCTATTGTTATAAAATCGCTATTGTAATGTAAATAAATATATAAATAAACATCAGTCTAAACCACTCTCCCCTTGGCCCCCTCCTCGTTTGGCGCCTCGTTTGGCGGCAAATGACACCAAACGCGTCATTTGACGTGTTTGGCGTCATTCGAAATGACGTCAAATGACGCCAAACGCACTTCGGGTATCTTCCCTGGCATAAATCGTTATGTTATCGTTATAACATCGGGAATGTGTAAATGCTACCCAGATAAATGGACCCGATCATACATTTTTAGCCCGATGTCACCCGAATCACCCCGACTTCCACATCGGTGGTCCATCGGCCATTAGCGGCCATTAGCGGGATGGTGTAAACGGGGCATATGCAAGTAAAGTTGAGTGAGGATGATAAATCATACAGTGTTAAAACTTTAGACTTGTAGATGCTTTTCTGGTTTAGTTTGCTTTTTGCATAGTTGTACTTATCTGAAGGTGTCTATTGTTGTTTTCCAACCCCAAATAGCCACTGCTGTAATATCTCTGTATGCAAAACCATTGGGTTTGGACTTCACACAGTGAAAAATAAAACATCCAGAGGAAGGACAACATCATCTAGGCGCCTTCAACCAAAGCTCTGAGTATTTCTGGAGAAGGTAGTGAGTACAGCAACAGGTATCATCATCATCACTACAGTGGTACGATGTGGATCCCCTCCTACTACATGTGCAGATTCATGCACACACTTTTGTATTGTGTGTGTAGATTGTTTGTGTTCTCTCTCACACACACACATCTTTCCCCAACATTCATGCACTTGATAGTTCACACACACACGCAGAATTCCATTGAATTCTCTCTCTCTCTCTCTCTCTCTCTCTCTCTCTCTCTCTCTCTCTCTCTCTCTCTCTCTCTCTCTCTCTCTCTCTCTCTCTCTCTCTCTCTCTCTCTCTCTCTCTCTCTCTCTCTCTCTCTCTCTCTCTCTCTCTCTCTCTCTCTCTCTCTCTCTCTCTCTCGTGGAGGTGAAACAGTTACCTCCCCAGGTCATAATATGTTTATATATCCATCTATCTCAGCTATTGTCCCGGGAGATCGATCCAAGGACGCTTGTGTGGGGGTTTGCTGCTGAGGGAGCCGCTGGCTAACTGCCAGCCAATCTAATTCTACAAAGCAATAAGACTATTCTTTTCTCATCCCTCGATTACATCACTACCAACAAAAAATATAATATTTTTTCCTCCCCATCTGCGGGCTGCCCACTCTTTCTGCGCACTCCACACACACTACTGTGCATACACACACAGATAACACACACACACTTGCACAAACACAGAGCACGCTACTCCTGCACACACACACACACACACACACACACACACACACACACACACACACACACACACACACACACACACACACACACACACACACACACACACACACACACACACACACACACACACGTTTTTGCTCCAGGTCAAGGTACATAAATATATCCCATATAATATTTGGCTGGTATCTGTGGACACTTTTGTGTTTTTTTGCTCTTTTTACTTTAGTTTCTATTTGTGTTTGATCACAGGAATAGTATATCCCTGTATTCCTAACTCTGCAATTCTTAAGCTACCAGAGCCTACTGGTAGTCAGGTTCAATAGAATTCCAGATTTTTTCGAGGAGTACATAAAAGGAAACAAACATTTGGTAATTTAACAGACAGAAAAAGTCTTTCTCCATTATCCTCAATCATAAACTATTAGAAACGGCCAAAAACCAGACCTTACTTAAATTTACTTCCAATAAAATAACATATTTCAGGGTTAGCAGGATAACCAAGTGCTTAACGTCACGTAATGCATGTCCACTCCAAATGGCTTGGTTATTATTAAAAGTATTTTTATTTAGTTCAATATTTTTTTTATTCTTCTGTCCAGCATCCGCCACATAATGTTGCCTCCTGCGGTGACTGTGAAATTAGCAGGATTATTATTATTATCATTATTGTTATTGATTCAAACAATATGAACACAGTCAGTGCGTTAGCGTAGCCCATGCTGCCAGGGAACTTAATCACAAACTGTTTGTTGCTTTAAGGCCAATCTTCCTACTCCCGTATGGGTTCTCACCCTCGCCAAGAGTGCTGGTGCGACTGAGGAAGGGGAGATGGTGAGCTGGAGAGGGTTGCGTGCTGGGAGAAGGGGAACTCGGCTTAGTAAAGGAATTCAGTTTATGGGTGTTGAAGTTGTCGGATTGAATGTGAGCATGGGTTCAGCCTTTTATGCAATTTGTCTTGCATCAACTGCAGGCTTGGAGATCTACTGTCTTTACTACTCAAACCTCTCATACTTACTGATACTTTAATTCAGGCAAGTTATTATAACCATTAGTAGTTTTCATATTTTTCTGTTTTTCATTGGGTTGCTGGGTCCAAATGAGGGGAAAGACAAAAGTAATAAAATTTCCCTAAATGTCCGGAATAACTATCTGATTAAAATGTTCCATTAACATGACTACAAAGCATATCCGTGTTTTGTAAAATGTCCACACATCTACTGCTAACACATGGCCCGTCTCCACATAGGGTCTTCTTCCGAGCGTACAACGTCAACGTTGTATTGAACAACGGTCCTGTGTAAAGTGGTTCTCTGTGACCATGCCAACAGGCTTTTTTTTGGTCTAACTGCCTCAGCCCAGTATAATCTTTTCGATGTCACTGATTCTGGCGCTATGACCTGAGCGTCATGCTATTATTCAGCCGCTGAGGATGAAGGCAAAGCACACAGCCATGTGATGGAAAACAAATTTTGATAATTTGTGTTGTCGTTGTTCCAGGTATGACTATGAGAGTGGTAAATGTTCAACACATGGTTTATTCAGGGACAGAAGGTAAACAGCTTATGTTCTTGAGGTGGTTCAAGAAGCATATCTCCAAACCAGGTTTACAGGTTTGAATTTACCCAGGTAAACCTTCGGTCTGTCTTGGCTTGGGCGGAAATGTCAAAGAGGCCATGTTTGTAGTGTCTGATTTAACTTTAATCCCATAAATCTTTAGATGGTGTTGTGGTGACAACTCTATGTGTATAATAAGATATTCACAGTTGGTTTTAGTACTATAAATGTGTGGTCCAATGAGGAACTGATGTTAGTTTGAATCATGTGGTCTGAATAAAGCATGGACTGAAATAATTTAAGTCACATGACGTGACAGATGCAAAATATATTTGATGTAATTTGTCAAATCAGATTCACAGCAGGCAAAAATAATGCAGCCATGCTACTTTCATGTTTGATTCCAGTATTTGTGTCACCCTATACACATGAGGCTAAATTAACTTAGGTATGCTTTGGGCAAGTTTGGATTTAGAACACAGACTTGACCTAAAATACCGTACAATACCTTGTGTTTATTATTGGCTTAGAGATGGATTTGTTGTGAATTTTTATGCTTTCGTATTTACCTCCTACTTGTTTATTTTTATATCTGGCATAGGGCGACTTGGCTCTCAGGGCTTGGCAAACCAACAAGTCAAATCCTAGCAAAAGTATACTCTTGAAAGCCACACTATAACTTTTCCGTCTCGAAATGAGGGTCTTGAAGGGGAAGCGCCGGAAAAAAGTCTGATATCTGACTTCTGTTCTTATTGCATTCTACATTACTGTAGAATAATGTAACAACATCACTGTTCTTCTTCCCCTTGTGTATTCTCTGACCTCAACGATCTTGACCCGCAGCCCAGAGGCCATCTCTTAGGTTGACTCAACTTTTTATCGATATGTAGGATTTCTGATAATAACAACAAATATAGTCATCCCATTTTTGGGATTTTGTATTGTATACTTTTTAATTTGACCATATTGTTTATTGAGATGCAGAAAGTTAATATTGTACATGTTTTCTGTATAAGAACCCCAACATGAGAAATCCACTTAAACACATTGTGATTTGATGCTTAATGTGTCTAAGTGTCCTCCTGAGTTTACTCTAGAAAACACGTGTGAGTTAGTTAATTCCCAGTTCCTCTATCCCATGAGTCCTTGTTCACACAAAGTATGGGTACCCTATTCACTTATCATGCATGTATCTGTAGAGGTCAGGAAACAAGTTCCCTCTGAGTTACCTTTCCTGTTCTCCTTCAGGTTCAGGCCAGTTAACCTACAGATAAGTGAAGCCAGTGGAGACCTTATTGCGATGCATCCAGAGATCTGTCTCCAGTTTATTCGGCATCACCACCGCTGTAATACAGCCTTACCTCCATTAGTCTTGCAGACTTTGGGGTAATTGACATCTGGCTAGCAAATTGGTAGAGCGTTGTTTCTGTGGTTTGCATCAGCAACATGGTGGACAGAAATATATTGATAACTTAACTGGGATGTCATACTTTTTTATTTTAACTTGAGGTACGCTTATGCGATTGGTTGCCAAGTGTCATGGTGCATGCGCAAGTTTGCGGCTGTCAAAGGGGCCTAGCTTGGCTTGCAGGTCCTCACTGAGTATGGTCGGTTGACTCAGTTTGATTGGAGATGCGGGGTGAGATCTCCAGTTTAAGTGAGAGTAATCTCCCCAGCTGCGCAAACAACCAAACTTAATGAGAAGATCTCTGCATTTACACAATCCTAACTGACAAGATTACCACCCAATTAAGCATCACTGGGGGGGGGGGGCACTGCCTTCCTCAAGAATAAACATAATTTAGTTCTCCTGCCACTCAACGCGTAGCGGAAGTCAATAACACTCTACCGCCAGGTCTTTTGTTTCAACAGATTTTATCTGAATCCACTCAGAACCCCCCCTCCCCCCTCCTGTTAGCGAACAGCGTGCTTATTGTCGCTGCAGCACGGCTGATGTTTTTCTCACGACAACCGCATAATGATGTTTTGCTCAAACACACACTCACACATATAAATGCAGACACGCTGTTTTCGCCCAGGCAGCTCTTGCTACTTGTGACAACTTCATCTGCCATTACCTCAACAAGTTTCTGTGCTATATGCTAAGTTGTTGTGTAACAATAGCCTCATAACTGCGTTTAGTTGGGCAAGTTTATGAGAGATGGGATGAGCCTCATTCCTGTATCGCTGTTTATATATTGCTCCTTTGCTGATAGGTCTGTTATTGATTTGGTCACTCAGTGTATCCAAAAATAGATGGTAGCATTGTCTAGTGGTTAGGGTGTTTGACTCCCGGTCAAAGGTTAAGGGATATAACATACACTGCAAGGTGCTTTCGATTATTAGTCTGCTAAATGGAAAATATTAAACACTAATAATTATATAGGGTGGATGGGTAACATAATAACGTTATATTTTATTTTATATTCTATATTATCTTTTTCATTTCAAGAACAATTTGATCATTTTACTTGGTTGCTATTATTATTGTAACTCACTATAGCAACGGAAGACCATTGTCATCCAGAAAGGCTGTTTTGAATAATGTTACACTAGGAAGCCTGCAAAGAAAAGCCCTCATCTCCCTGGCCCTCCTCATCTGGGACTATAGATTTCCACTTTATTCCACTTAAACTGCGGCAACCTAAGAGTTTGTAATGGGCTGATTTGGAGCTATCTGTTAGCCCCTTGTTTTAAAGTCATTGTTTTTAATATGGCACTCACTGACATTTAACGCTCGGCCCATGCACACTGGGAGGATTTCCGGTAACAAAAACCTTTTGAAACTTTATCCTTGTCCTTTTATTTTTTTTCTGTTATCGTTTGCCCGAGGCGTCATTAAACGTAACCCTAAGAGGAGCGATGAAACAAAATGTCTGGTTTTTTTTGTGCGTGCGTTATCATTTCTGGGTGCTGTTAAACAAGACCGGATCCCCTGTCTCCATTCAATCTAATCTGTGTAGAGGGAAATCTCACATTGGTCCACTATTGTACTACCATTGACATGTGTCTTGGTCAGACGGTCGTTGTTTAGACCTGTCCGTGGGCCTTATTAGTCCTGCTGGGTCTTTAATTCAGTTCTTCTCTCCTGCAGGCTGGCTGTTTATGCCCCGAGGCGATTGTAAATCAGTGTCACGTGGTTACCCTTTGGGTTGACATCGGCAAAAACAAGCCAGGTTTTATATGCCAGCCATTTGCAAAAAGGATGCTCTATGTTGCTTCTTGTATTCCCCCAAGTTTCAATTACATGTTGGCCTGTATGACATCTGTTGCTTCCTCTTCTCAAAAGCCCTCTGGAGGTACGGAGCTGTTTTGTTTTTAGTATTTTTGAACTGGATTGGATGAAGATGTCAGGAAGACTTTTTTAGCCTGGCAACATTGATTCCGCCAGTGGAAACGTTTGCCGCCTCAGTGGAGATGTAATCTTCTGCTGCTGCTAGAACTCAGGACTAATTCATTGAAGAAGATCTTTCTGATGTATTCTGTATCTGTGTGTGTGTGTGTGTGTGTGTGTGTGTGTGTGTGTGTGTGTGTGTGTGTGTGTGTGTGTGTGTGTGTGTGTGTCGACTCGGTAGTATACATCAGCTTCTTTGTTGAATACCTTTCAGTTGTCTGTGTCTATCTCTTCCTTCCCTTTATATTATTAAATATGTTTTACACAGTTGAGTGTCGATTTTACCCCCTCTGTCTAATTCAATGTAAAACCGTCAATATGGCAGTGACCAGTTGGCTCAGACTTATGTTTTGAAACACCTTGCAGCTGTGGGAGATGCCAAGGATGCAAGGCCAGTATTCCTATACCCTGCCTGTTGAGGCCTGAAGTGAAACCACATTGCATATTCAACCTGCCCTGTCTGTTCTGTGGCTATGCCTGGGTGTTCTGTCTCAGATAGACAGCCAGCCTTCAGCCGCTACCAGCACTGAGCGGGTATGGGAAGAAAGTGTTTATTCATCCCATAGATAGAACGTAAAGTACATACACAGACTCACCTTCAGCCTTTTGTCAATGCATCCAATATCTCGTTACGAAGTCTTCCAGCGACGAACGATTGTGTCAAAGATTGTGTTTTTATCTATCCAAACGTTCCGTCTCCTGTGTCTGGGCTTTCGAACGGCTTTCTGGTAAGTTCCATCTTGGATGTGTTTTAAATCACCGTGATCCAGTCCCAGACACCACCCCTTCTTACCTTTCATTTGAAACAGAAAAGTTATTTGTACCGTGGCTCAAACTGAACATCTTATTCCACTTAGATATATATTCATCAACAGTTATATTGAAAACACGGCACCCATATTTGGGTTTGATCCATAACCACTGCCTCCTCCGTGCAAAGCCCTGTAAGTAACTTGGCAGTTAATGAACACATGCAGATTTGATTTGTTAGTTGTTGCACAAAGTTGTCATGGAGTCATTGGGAATGAAACAAATTTGTGACTTTCTAAATTGATGCCATATATCTTTAGCACCGTGTGGTGCTAAAGATATATGGCAGAAAGTACGAGAATGTGACTCAGTTACATGATGAGCAGTTGCAGGACAAATCTCTGCCTTTTTTTGATGAGGTAACAGGTTGCCATAGCAACAGAAGTGACATCACAGGGCATTGAACCCTTTCCCCTTGGTGTAATGGTACCCATTGTACCCCCCAGTGTTTCCATGTTCAATGGACCACATTGTTAATGTGGTGTACACATGCATTCATACACTTTCATAGGACAAGTACAAGCATCAGTCCTTTGTTTCTTACATGAAGATCCAGTCAAAGTTGACAGAGCGATTGAATCTCTCTCTCTCTCTCTCTCTCTCTCTCTCTCTCTCTCTCTCTCTCTGATATGCTGTAAATTATATTACTAGACAAAAATCACTTATTTTAGTTAGAACAGGAAGATAACCTATAGCGCCTTCTCCTCCACCCCTTCCTCCGTCACCATCTGGTGGCAGTCTTCCCTCCTCCCCCTCCCCCGCTACCCAACTACCCCCCCCACCAGAAGGCTCGGCTTGGTGTATAGTGGACTGGTGAGGCTCCGTTGCCACTACCGAGTGGCTTAGCGTAGAGGAAGAGGAGAGGAAGATTGAGTGTGCGTAATTTCCCAGTGGGCCCTGGCAGCTTGGCCCCTCACAGCAGCGACGCGTGGAAACAACTTCACATTAGAGCTCTCAGGATTAAAAGGGGCCAATCCAACGCCACATTCAATAACACTCATTTGATCCAGCGGCCCAGATTATGTGTGTGTGAGTGTGAGGGTGTGGTGATGAGGACGTGTCTTGGACATATGGGAAATATCTTCCATGTGTTTCTCTTTCTCTCTTTCTTCGTCTTTGTCTCTCGTTGCTGTCTCTTCTTCTCCCACACAATTCCTGTGTGTGTCCGTTTTCTCTATACATTTAATCTCCAAAGTTGACACTCGCATAAGCAAAGGTAGCTATGATGGCTCACTAAATTACATTTTAACTCTGATATTATTATTATAGCATACTATCACTGCAGAAACCTAGTTTGTTTTAGTGATGCTTTAAAGTCTAGCGTTAATTTCTCTCGACATGTTGTCTCAGAGGTATGACAAGGTTAACAGCCATCATCGCTAGTAAAAAGCAAACTATTTGGAAGAGGTGGAGAGGTTCATTTGTCAATATAATAGTTTATAATCATTGATTTATACAGCAACAAAAAACAAGGTTCACTAAGGGGATTTGACAGGAACCAATTAAAGTGCCTTTCTAAATGGAATTAAAAGCAATAGATTATACGCAAAATGAAAATAACTAAGCTAGAACACAGAGATGGGAGCTTGAGACGAAACAGCAACCGATACATCAAACTCATTCCAAAGATAGGTTTACAGGTATGAAAGATAAAAAAAACTAACAATAGGAATAAATAACTCAACTCATGGCTGTTGGTTAATACTAGCTCGACCTGCCCTCCTCCACGGCAACATTTTAGCACACAGAGGCAATCACTTTAACAACGATCTATTTTAAAGTTCTATGTTTCTTGGTCACGCACCACAGCCATTTCTCATTGACTGGTTGGACTCCTTGCTTGATGGCTGTGGGATGAGAAGTGAAAAAAAAAAAAAAAACGGCCTTTGAAATACCGGTCTTTGAAGCCTGTTCAGACAGTCCCTGTAATAAAGCGCAATATAAATACATTTGACTGGGCAGGACAATCTCATCGATCAAACACCAGATTTACTTTGAGGGCCCTATCTTGCATCCAGCGCAATTGACTTTCTGCACCGACGCATGTATCTTTGCTAGTGTGCACCCGGCGCAAAGCCGATTTTCCCCCGCAGAAAACCTGCGCCACTAAACTTGCGCCCTGAGAGGCGTGTCGGCGAAAAGCAGAGGCGTCTTCTGGCGCGAATGATACATGGTGCTATCATACGGATCGATAAAGCAGTTGCGCAACTGACCGACAAATACCTGCTCTAAGTGCACTAGCGGATAGCGCAGTTGGTGTTGCTATTTTGACGTACCATGGCAGGTCGGAACTGCAACATAAGCTTACACACCAGTAGGCTTTACACAGCACAAATATACAACGATTTGCCTGATTGAAATATTATGATGATGATTTGGATTTTGGGATCATTTTTGTTCCATAGGGGCTGCATGAATGAACTCTGTAGTAGGCTATGCCATGCGTTAAAATAATAATAATAATAACAATAATAAACTCGAGCAAAGTAGGCTATATCCTAAACTACCAGAACAAAATCTCCTTTTAGGGTAAATGATAATGTTGGTTAAATTATTTGTGAAAGAACAGCTGATACAGCTTTTCAGGTAATAACAGGTAATAAGTTGTATTTAAATCAATGCATCTGCAAACACCGTACAGCAAACACATATTTTCTTGACACCGACATCGAGTACAACCCCATAACTTTTAGGATTGATGAGTATTTGATCGTGAGGAAACATTGTTTTACCGCGAGTGAGTGTTAAAAAGAAAGAATGAATGCAGGCGCGCGTGTGTGCATCCATCTGTTTAAACACACGCAAGCTAAACACGTAACGCATAATACAGTCCATGGCAATGTATATTAACGGGGTGACACATGCATATTAGGAACACAAGTCGATAGCGATAATGTATACAATACTGCTAAGAAACGATGTGTGTTAATGTATTGCAGCATATCATTAAATCGACACAGTTGCGGCGACAGGACCGTATATCATATGTGTTAAGTTTTCTTTACCGAAATTTACGTGACGTCTCAGTATTTCGGAAGTTGCAGATGAAAACGCTATTCCATGTGTGAATTAGGCAATATTATTTGGCCATAAACTGAGCCATTTGAAGTTCAAAATTCATGTGGTCATGCATCTGTCTCGGATGGGAGATGGCACTCTCATTGGTTTATTGCCCTTTACGCCCCAAACCACACCTACAGGTAATTAAGCTACTTCAAGGGCAACCCTTTATAGATTTGCGTCGGGCGCAAGAGTCATTTATCCGCCGGTATAATAGCAACAGCGGCAGAGACCCGCCCACAAAGCTACCCCTTTGCACTTCTTACTTGCGTTTCAGACCGTTAAAATAGGGTCCTGAATTCAGTACTTGTATTCTTGTATTGCTTGTGTCTAAACACGATTACGTAAGTCCCCGAGAAAGGTCCAAAGATCATAAATTGGATTCTTGATGATATGGCAGAGATATGATGCATACTTTCGGGTTTAATAACAGGCTTTTATCTGCCTCTAGTGTAGTGAGACATGTTTTTTTTTATGGGCCCAGTTCCTTTGCTTTGAAGTATAGCGTAGCGAGGGCAGGTCTGCAGGTAAGCTCTCCTCACCTGTTGTAGCTGGACTGAGCTCCTTCCTTGAGTAACACCATCAGCCTACATATCTTTACATTCTACACTCTTCATTGGCTGGAAGACAAGTCCAGAACCCCTTCTCGCCAAAAAAAAACATCCACCACCGTTGTTACAATGATGAAGGGGTTGGGAGGAATCCCTATTTTAAATGAAAATTTCTGAACGAGAAAAGTAATGAATTGACTAGAACCTCATTTAAGGACGTGAACTCCAAAAATATGTATTATGTAAATTTTGAAAAGTGAGTGATATTCAGCCGGGAGTTGATGTTGCAGAGCTAACTAGTTTCTATAAATGAACATCTGTTATTCGGTTTTAAATCCACTTGAGTTAACAAAATATATTTAGAAGTGGCCTCATACGTATTTGTTTCACGTCCAAGGGGCTCAGGAAGTTGAACTGCATAAGGAGCATTGTACTAAAGTTTTGAAAATATTGCTACATTTTTAGTTTTAAAATTTGTTATTCTAAATAAATAATAATTTAAGTTTTGAAACACGGAACAGGCTGCTGCCCGGCACAGAGAAACTAACAGCAGGTCAAAGACATGTCCTGACTGCTCTCCTCCAGGTCCCTCCCTGTTCAACTCCTCCATGCATCGCCTTGACCTTGCATTGACATATCACCAATGTAGTCGACGCTAGAGGGAAAAAATAAGGGGCATGAAAATAGAACTCTGCGAGGGAGAGGCAGGGCGTCTTTTCTTTTCCTTGCAGCGTGAATATGGCTTTATCATAATAATGGATAATCCGGCGAGTTTAGTTGACAGAATGTCACAGTGCACAGTTTCACCTCCACTGCTACCATTTCTGTGTTGGCAGGCCATCCCATAACAAAGCTGTAACCTCAGCAACTGCGCATGTGTGTATGTGGAAGGGCGGGGGGGGGTTCTGTGTGTGTGTGTGTGTGTGTGTGTGTGTGTGTGTGTGTGTGTGTGTGTGTGTGTGTGTGTGTGTGTACACAATGATATAAATAATACTACAAGGTGCACTGTGACTGACTAAACAACCAGAGCCTTCCAAAGATGTCAGAATCGTTAGTGGGGGTTTCCCGTGACGATAGCGTAATCAAGGTTGACTTACCTGTTAGCCAACGCATCTAAATTCTTCCATATTGAGCAGACTACGCCTTCATGCAAACAGACTTGCAGGCGAGGCTGAGAACCAACACAGCCTACAATCAATATTGCTGGAGCATGTTGCCTGGAATGCAACTAGACACAGGGCCGATGGCTCATAGGAATGTGCATCGCCACAAAGTAGGTGATGTTGTTTAAAACAGGTTTTATGTTTTATAAAACACAGGCGCAACACCAAAGAAGTGCAGAAGGCAGTCGATATGATGTATCTGGGAGAGGTGGGTCTTTAGACGTTTTTTTTAAGACAGGGAAGGATTATACAGACTGTAGCAAGCTGGGGCGCATGTTCCATCACCCAGGTACCGCATAGGTTAAGCTTCTAGACTGCGGAAGCCAACGACACTGGGCATGGAACTTGGTTGCTATGGCTGTCTGTGAAATTAAGGACTTTTCCTGTTTTCAGAGGATGCATGAGGGAAGTTGCAAAGAAGCTTACACAAGTGAACAAGATAATACAGAAACTGTACTATAGACGTATGGCATTATGATTGTACTATAATGTACAATCTCCCTCTCTCTCTTGAAATAGATATCTATATCTATATATCTATACATATCGATGTGACGCTATGTATTGTTCTCATTCGGGGGATGGAGACGTAGGTCTTTTCATCCCTCCTGGGGTGCCCTGGGGCGGGTGCCATCGATCTGCCGGACCGCGAGGAACACAAAGGGGCTCAGAAAGCCATGGAGACTCCTGTCAGTTTGCCATCCGTCCATACTGCGTCCTCCCTGTCCTCCTCCCCTCGTCCTCTCCTTTACGACGCTATGAATCCTCCTCCGAGCTGCTGCAGTGAGGAGACACGACGCACACCAGTTCTACGGGACCAGAGAGCCCGGGGATGTTGCTGGTGTCGTTTATCCATCCTTTTATTCCTCCTCTCAGTGATTGCACAGGGCCGTAGGAATAAAAAATAGCGGATGTTTCATAACTGAGATAATTCCCTTTTGAGCTTTTTTTGTATTTCTGCCTCTCTCTACCCCCATGGGAGTCTTACACCCCCGCCTTCTCTCCTCAACACCTCCCCCTCCTCCACCCCTCCGACACTGGCCCTGCACGGTGGGCACTTGGCCCTGCTGAGTGGGTGGGTGGTGTATTTCAGTGGGATATCACATGCTAACAAATGAGCCCCCCGCTGGGGTGATGGGGCGACGCTCGCTGGAGCCCCCTCCCGTCCCCCCCAGTCCAATTAGCCCCGGACCCCGAACCCAGAGAAGTGGAGCGAGCCAATGCTGCTGGGGAGACCCACACTCCCCAGAGCTGCCTCTCAATGGGTGACCAGAGAAGGGGGGGAGAGAGAAAGAAAGGAGGGAGGGAGGGAGGGAGGGAGGGAGGGAGGGAGGGAAGGAAGGAAGGAAGGAAGGAAGGGAGGGAGGGAGGGAGGGAGGGAGGAAGGAAGGGAGGGAGGGAGGGAGGGAGGGAGGGAGGGAGGGAGGGAGGGAGGGAGGAAGGAAGGAAGGAAGGAAGGAAGGAAGGAAGGAAGGAAGGAAGGAAGGAAGGATGCTAGGAAGCAAGGAAGAGACCAGGAAGAGACCGGGAAGGAAAGGAGAGAGAGAAGGAATGATAGAACCCCCCTCATGTGTCTAGGATTGTGTGGGACATAATAAGTAGATACACAGTAAAGCTGTTCATTAGTTGGAGAAAGAGAGGGAGACGGAAAGTAAGGGAGAGGGAGAGACAGAGATGGCTGCTTGGACGAAGGGAGGAGCAGGAATGGCTAGTGCAGAGTGGGGGCAGATTGGAGATGCTGAGAGCAACGTGGTTAAGAGGACCATTGTGTGGGATCCCCCTGGAGGGAATTACTTTTTTATTTTTTTCGACAAAAGGCTTACCAGGCATGCTGTACGAGCTAGGAGCTGGGGAACATTACCCTACCCTCCTTCTCCTCCTTCTCCCCCTCTTCCATCTCCTCCTTCTTTTTGTCTATTATTTTCTCCTCCTCTTTCTCCCATTCTTCTTTCACAATATTTCTCCTCCTCCTCTTCTTCTTTCCCCTCTTCCTCTGCTTTCATCTCCCCTTCCTCTTTCTTCTTTCCTCATCCTTCTGCTTCTTGTTTCTGAGGCAGCTGCGTCCTTGTGTGGTGTGCCGCAGTGTGCGGATCTCCCACACGGCCACGGCAGGGAGCTTGGCCTCCATGCACCATCCAGGCTGTTCCTCTCCCTGCATATCAGAGAGTTAAGAGTGCGGTCGGGACGGGATCTTCGAGACGGGATGAAGCAGGGGAAGTGCTTAGTGGGGCAGCCACCCCCCCCACCCATGCTGATGAGCAGGACAATAAATGAACAGAATTAAGAACATTGTAGGGGGGGAAAGGGAGGGAGGATGGGAGGAATGGAGGGCGGGGAGGGGGGAAGATAATCCACGGTTGCAGGATGGGAGTTGAAACAGCCGGGCGGGGAGATACTGCAGGTTCAGACCCTCTCTCCTCAGCGGAGCCCGGTAAACAAACCGTCCCTCCGTTTGATTTATGTGGCGCTTTGCCTGTGGCCATTACCGCTGCCGCTGGGTAACCCGTGAGGAGGCGAGGTGTCAAGGAAACGGTAAACTGTACTCATTGTGACGCGGCCTTACTCCTGTACCGGCGGCCCCCTGGTTCGTGTCATCGCCCGTCGGATCCGGTCATCCGTACGTTTGACGGATGCGTGGTCACGTTAAAGTAGGGGTTGTGCGATGTGCGTGTTAGCCTGGCCATAAGGGTGGCAGATATAGGAGGTCTTGCGTTTTGTTTTGGTCTTCCCATTAGTGGAGTAGTGGCTGTGTGATTAATCATCACAGTCGTGACGTTGGCATGTAATTTATGACTTTAATTTTATGGACTTTATCACTTTTGAACTGGAATGAAAAGCCTGGCGTGGGTAGCGCTTTGTTTACTTGTTTTCATTCTGACACTCTTGGGATTTTTTTAATTTCTTATTGTGGAGGGTGAACTGAAAGGTTCTTGTTTCGGGTTCACCTAGCGAGTACAAGCACAACAAAAAGCACATCACAAAAACATCACCAAACACCTCAAAGCTGGAGATTAACATACAAATCTCAAGGTAGTAGATTTCATTTTCATCGAGGTGACATTGTATTGACCTGCCACAATCTTTTGACCCTTTATAAAAACACATAAATTCACAAGGACATTCTTTAAAAAAAAGTTAAGATGTGTTGGCCTGGCGAGAAGCCGTAGGGACAGAGTCCACCCAGCCATCATTCATCACTTTTAGATCTGTATTGATCAGTGACGATGTGCGGCGACAGATATACGCGACGGACGCCGGTGACCACTCTGTGGACTAGAACTCTGTCTGGTTCCATCAGCCCCCACATCCCCCCATGATGGAGGGTCAGGTGACACATCCCACATCCCCCCATGATGGAGGGTCAGCTGACACATCCCACATCCCCCCATGATGGAGGGTCAGCTGACACATCCCACATCCCCCCATGATGGAGGGTCAGCTGACACATCCCCCCATGATGGAGGGTCAGCTGACACATCCCACATCCCCCCATGATGGAGGGTCAGCTGACACATCCCACATCTCCCCATGATGGAGGGTCAGCTGACACATCCCACATCCCCCCATGATGGAGGGTCAGCTGACACATCCCCCCATGATGGAGGGTCAGCTGACACATCCCACATCCCCCCATGATGGAGGGTCAGCTGACACATCCCCCCATGATGGAGGGTCAGCTGACACATCCCACATCCCCCCATGATGGAGGGTCAGCTGACACATCCCCCCATGATGGAGGGTCAGCTGACACATCCCACATCTCCCCATGATGGAGGGTCAGCTGACACATCCCACATCCCCCCTTATGAATGATATTTATGAATCTATTTATTAATTGTTATTTATTATTATTTAGCTGTGTAAGTCTGGTTGCCTCTACTGTCTCGTTGTCTTTATGGCAATGACAAATAAAGTACTTTGAACTTTGAACTTGAACTTTGATGGAGGGTCAGCTGACACATCCATCATACCACTGCATCCTGAGAGGAGGAGGAGGGCTGGTCGGTCGACCTCTAACTGGCTGCACTGAGAGCATGTCTCCGTCTCCCGCTCTCACTCTTGCCCTCACCCTCACCCTAGCTCGCTCTCTCTCATATTTGCTAATTGCCGTCCCCAGCCTCCGGGACGGTTCACTGCTAGCCTCGGACTAATTGACTGGCTGTTTGGGGTTAGCAGAGTGCGTATACACATAAATATGTCATGCTTAAGCACCTTGATAACTCATACATGCTCCGGGGCCAAGATTAGACATCTGGGCATTTTATAGATTGCAAAATGGACACCAAATTGTTCCTTAATATAATACTGAATTTATGAGCCCTACCTACGGCTGTTGTCAATGAACGATGTGGCCTGCCGGTTGACCTGCTGCTGGGGGACCCGGCTGCCCCCAGTCGTCCATCTCCTCTCACACCCCACCCACCCACTGAATCCTGTTGTATGGCTTACTGCAGCCAAGCAGACAGGCTTCTACTGTGGGTTGGAAAGGGAGAGAGATGAAGCACCATGATTCAGTATACCCAAGATCTGTCATGGAGTACAGCAAATATATATATAAAAAGAAACCTTTATAACAGTGGCAGAGCTGTGACAACATGTCAAGCGTCAGCCCCCTAGCTAGTTAGTTGTCAGTCTGTTCTTGCAGGAACATAAAACAAAGCCAAATCACGTGCGAAAGCTTCTGCCAAACGTCGTGTTTTTGATTTCCTCAAAGATTGGGATATTTGACACAAGGCAGTGCTGGTATAGAGGTGTCGTGGTTCTTTCTTTGTGTTTTCAAGGTGAATTACCTGTTGCTGTGACCGGTTGCTGTGACATATTGTTACGCCAACATATTCTTCGTTTTCAATAGGAACAATGTTGAAATTAGCTATGAGCCATTGATCATTTTTTAACAGATGAAATGATTGTGTAAGCCAGTTTTACTAGGGGAAGGGGGGAGGAAACAACATTCCAATATCTATATCACAGGCTATTAAAGCGGAATTGCATTGCTCACAGTTCTTGTGTGTTTTTAACATCAGAGCCCCGCTGTGTTTGTCCTCCGGTCTGGGGTCCACAGCAGGGTACACACATTGGAAACACTCTGCCCTTGGATGAATGTTCGTCTTCGCGCCACACAGCCCAAATGGGAGCTCCATCTGGGCTGCGTTGCCATTCTCTGTCAAAAGAGCCCCACATACGGGGGCACCATCCCGGTTTGTTCCTATACATATGAACAAATGAACAAATGTAAAGATCACTTTACTTTTTTAATACATTTTCATATTTTCTTAATCATTAAATTACAATAAATCATGTCATCAGAGATTAAGGATTAAAATAACACTTCACACACCTATTTCAGGAAGCACACTATTAGGTGAGAAACGAGTTGATCAAAGGTAGCAAACAAACTCCAAACTGTCTAACCTGTGACATATACATTTGCTATGTCTCTATACTTCTATACTGTCTATCGTAACATCACAAGTTAAAATATTGCAGTGAATAAGAAAACATGTTTAGTCCAAATACTGGCTTCGCCACCAACAACACTACACCCAGTATGTTGTACTTTGAGATTTCTCTTCCAGGTAGGAACGTTTGTTTTTGATTTGGCCTGTGTGTTATGATTCACTATTCTCAGAGTACCTATTTGGCACATGAACAGAGCGGCTGCAACCATGGAGGGAGGCAAACAAACTGGGACAACTGAGATTGTAGGCCTACTACATCCTACGAAACCTAAAATTAACTCATGACCATCTTTGAGTTTCTCTTGATTTACCCAAATTTAATTTGGGTAAATCTTTGATTTGCATTTGAAAGACGGTGACAGTTTAGAGGCCAGAAGGCTTTCAAGATCGATACCATGTGCGCTGGGTTATAATTTGCCAATAATTAATAAAGTGCAAAAATATACATTAGCTGATCAACGTACACTGTAGGACCTGTCATCGCTCTTTCAGTTAAAAAAAATTTGTTGCGCTGGTCTTTCACTCGTTTTACCAATCAGTTTGAGCCTCCAGTCTGGGGAGGAGGAGGCGGTGGACACAACTATCTCCAATATTGTTTATTTGAACTTCAGAATCCATTTTAACCTCTCATTGTCCCAAATTGTACCTTTAAGTAGATCAGATCCTTTTCCAAGGAGATGAGAAATCTCTCTCACCGGATTTCCATTATTTCTTTCAATCTTCTTGCTTTTAATTTCCCTCTCAAGGCCCCTTTATTGTTAAGCTTAAGAGAAAGGTTTGCTGATGTCTCGATGTTAATGTGAACTTATTGTATTCTGACTCCTTACAAACCCTGCACAACCACATGACTATGGGTATTTCTGTCCTTCTCTTTCACGTATGGTTAATTTCCCCAAACCTCTGTAATTAATTTACTGGAAACATTGATTCAAAACACGATGCCTTTCAGTTCCGGCATGCAAGATTCGGACATCAAAATGTCACCCTTTTGCCTCCTACTTCCAATTGTTTGTGGTGCATTTGTAAATGGCTAATATATACATATAAGGAAAAAGAAGGGTTGTGTTAACCATTTTAGCTCACTTTCGAAACTGTTAAAAAGATAGCCTTACAATATATCAATGAAAGTATTGCTTAAAAGTTGTGTAACCCGACACTATTGGGTGAAGACAATACACAATGTCTAGAAAAGACATGGGGGTCTGGCTAATATTACAGTAAGTTCACTGAACGGCTTGCGAGGTTTCAGCCTCTCTTAAACCCGGTAGGCTAGGTTTAAGCCTGGCCTGTTTCGTTCAATTCTCAAGGCAGATATAGTTGAAGCTAAAAAGCCGGACCCAACCCAGAACCAGAACCGTCCAAATGCTGCCCTCCGCTGTCCAGCTCGCCATCCTCCTCCAATCCTGGGCTGATCTGAGCCGTGGGCCTCTTGACCTGCTGGGTGGCTATGCAGAGCGCTGGGGAGGTGACCAGCGGATGGGAAGCGGTGTCACTGCTATTTGGCTTTTGAGCAGAGACTTCTTTCCAAAGTGGCTTGAATTGAATTTTGGATTGAGGTAATTTGAAAGTCCAGCATCCTAACCACTCTACCATCCTTCCCAGTAGCATTATAATAAAAAGGTTTTTGGCTTTTTCCAGCGGTACAGGAAGTCAGGTTGATTTGATTTGGAAGAGATTTGCTCAAGGATGCTTCCAGGTACACACTCAAGTCACTGATGTTTGAACCTAGAACATCCCCTACTATCTCCTTCATCAGGTGACCCACTCTGGGCTCAAGACATCCTGTTTCTCCTTAGTGCCCAGACACCGGCCGTCTGTCTCAACCACCGCGCCCCTACTGGTCATCACTCTACTGGACAGAGGTGGCCCTGTGCGTACACACACACACACACACACACACACACACACACACACACACACACACACACACACACACTCAGAAGTCGATGTTTCATCTTCTGATAAGAAGGGGACAGTGGAAGAGCGGAGCGATAGCTGTTGGTTGCTATGACAGCGGTACAATGGGGTGGTTTTAAAGAAGCAGGAGAAGGATAAAGGATGTTTTAGGGGCGGTGGGGATTCAGGTACAGTCTGATTGTACGGAGACGTTCTAGATAAAGCTGCAGCCAGACACTGGCTGCTTGGTGTTGCAGTTGAAGGGGCAGAGGGTGTGTCCTCACAAGACTTCACCTCAGCGTCGTCACAAACCACAGAGCGAGCTTTCTCTTCAGCACAGCTGCTGTTTTCATAAATGCTTATTCTGAGTTGTTGCGGCGTGCGTTTCCTGCAGCTTACTAAAACCAATGGTTGCCGCTCGTGCCCTGTTTCATATGCGCCTGCTTATTGTGTTTTGTTGCTAAAAGCTTTTACATTATTTATATATGTGTAACCGTCCTCCCTCTCCCTCTCCCTCTCCCTCTCTCTCTCCCACTTCCCTTTCTCTCTGCGTTTGGCGGTGTTCTTTGTGCTTGAAGCATTAATAATTGAAAGTGTGCTTTGTGCTTATGCACATTGATGTGTTGTGTCATGAGGTGGGGGTGTGTGTGTGAGGGGAGGGGGGGGGGGGGGTTGGGGGGCTAGTGAGAGGAGCGGGGTGCTCTAGAAACGAAGCCTGAGGCACTCGAATGAAAGCTACAAAAAAAAAAAAAGTTGTGATATCGATTGTAGTTTCAGGAAGAGGAAAACGGGGGCTTCTGGTGTTGTTTGGTGTTGAATTCATCTCCCAAGGACATTCAAACCTGTGTTCGTATAATTTTCACGATACCATACCATAACCAACCAATTTCCTGTTTCACAATGTTTGTAACCCTTCCATTTGATTACATCTGATACAAGTACCGTATAACAATGCAGTAGTTGTGGTTGTTTACACGTACCGTTTCTGCAGTACTTTAGCTGTCTGACTTTATTTAGCTCTGTTCCTTATCCCTCGTGTCTGTCATTTCGTCAGTGGGCATCTTAATTCCCCCTTAGGGATTAGCATAATTTTGTCTTTGTCTCTTTTGTAGCCTGCAGGCGAGTGTAAAATATTGCTGTGAGAAGGTGAAATGCAATATTCTAGGCTACCTCTGTTACTTTATGTTGTGTTTTATTGACCGTATGAGCTTAGAGTAACGGATTCATCAACACAGCAAGAACACAGAAGATGGTTCTCCTGGGACTGTATTGTGTGTGTGTGTGTGTGTGTGTATGTGTGTGTGTGCGTGCGTGTGCGTGTGTGTGTGTGTGTGCGTGTCATTTTCATCTTCAAACTAACACCAATTCAAATCTGAATTCCAATCTGTATCCTAATAAGAATCAATTCAAGTCATTGATGTCTTCGATCTTCCCGAGCATCACGATTCTTTTGTCATTGTTTTGCTAATCAATCGAAAATTGGTTTGCCCAATGACTGATGATGATCACCAAAAGCTCCACCCAAGTGAGGACATAAAGGCTCCAGCTCTGACACACAGAGCCTGTTGGAGGTGAGAGAAGAATGGTGTGTAGTTCTGTACGCGTGGGCAAGTGCTCATTAATTGCTAGGGTGTTATTTGTTATGCAAAGTACGTTGTGACAGCACTTTGGAAAGACGGCACGCTGCATGTGATGAAAAATATGCTTGCACAAAGAACACATTATTCACACTAGCATGCACGTCATGAACATCAGTGCGAGGACCCTGACCCAGACACAATTAGCGTCTCTGATGAGATGGCGCGTCCGGTGCGTATACCAAGTGCCATCCGTTCACAATGAAGTCAGTGCCCCGGCTTTTGTGGATAGAATCAGTGAAATGTAGTTGAAAGCTGTGTAGCGAACACATATTTGACTTAAGTTCATTAGGAGGATGTTATCCGTTACCTCTGGGGGCTTTTTGAGGCTAAAGCTCTGGTCTTTCTAACCCGGCATGAATTTTCCCATCATTTTTTGAAAGACTGCTGAAGAATTGGTGATTTAGTACCACTAACAGCCACAAACTTTATGAAACCTAACTATAATATTCACATATGTTCGACTCCCAAACCAAGAAACTGGGTTTAATCCCCGATGTCCACTGCCTGCAGGCATCGTTGAGCAATAGGCTTTACCCTAGCCTGCTCATTAATTGCAGGAATCTTAATCTCAATGTAAATTGCTTTGGATAAAACAATCAACCACAACTGTTCAACAACTGAATACTAAATGTGAATAGAGACCTAAATATGTCTGTGTTTCAAACATGATGATGTTGCTACCGCAAATCCCCTTTCACACATTGAGAGAAACGATTGAGCAAAGTAAAGAAAACTAAGTTCTGCTCACTGTATATTCCCATCAGTTCTGAGAAGTAGTGTGCGTCTGTGTGTGCGCACGCATTGTCAGTTTGCTTTTGAACTTGCCAGATGTTGTGCCCACCCTCAACATTCCCTTCAAGTGTCCTGTTCCTGATGACAATATCACACCTCTCTCTCACACACTCACACAGACTTCTCTCACACTCCTTCTACACACAAGCACGCATTAGACACTGTCTCACACCTATCAGTTCAACACATCTCTCCATACTCCTCACATTCTTCACTCTCTTCCTCCTAACCATCCCCATCCACCCCCTCCCCCAGGTGTAAAGGGCGATGGCGACGGACATGCCTGAAGTGTTTACGCCGTCGGGTGTAGAAAAAACCCTCACGTCTCTCTCCAGCGCCCTGATCCTGAATCAGTATTCCTTCTGATTCCCTCTGCTCTAAAACCCTTTTACTGCTGCGATTTGAATCAAATCTCATCCAACCGACACAGAGTTAGGCCCGAGTCGGCCATGTTGGAGAATATGTGTAGACTGGTTGTTGTGATGTGTAGATGCTAATCTTGCCAAATAACCAAAAGACCCAACCTCAAGTTTGGCTGTTATCACATAAATGACAGAGAATCCGGTAGACATTGGGGTATCAACCCCTGGATGCTCCATCTCGACCTGTGGTTGAAAATCTTGGAAGTCACTTTGGATAGAAGCTGCTGTTAAATTACTAAACAGTTGATGGGACATCAATCTGCTGTTACATAATCACCGAAGTGAAATGGGGTTCCAGGGTTGATGTTCCAATTCAAAGAGTTGATACATTTTGGATTTTCTATCTGTCCTACCGTGATAGCTCTTGAGGAGGGATAGGATGGAAAGATGAGATCCATAAACCGAAATCGCAGACAAACTTTAACTGGCTGTGCACACGCAGACCCCACCTGGCTCCTTGATAAGACCCCAGTCTGAAGTATCCTTCTCCTGCAGTACACCACAGTGGCCAACAGAGGGCAGTCCTACCCCAGTGTGTTCAGGAAGTTTGAGTGTGTGCGTGTGCGTGTGCGTGTGCGTGTGTGTGCCACTAGCACTTGTCTCAACCGAGAGTGACTGTGTTGAAAAACAGCCACTCCCTTCAAAACATATTCACACGCCTGTATGGATGGTGTTTGTGAACGTGTTTAATCAGTTGCATTCAGTTTACCATTCTTGGTTGTCCTCACACACACACACACACACACACACACACACACACACACACACACACACACACACACACACACACACACACACACACACACACACACACACACACACACACACACACACACACAGGCCCTTTGAGATATTCTCACACTTCTCCCAAGTGTCTTCTATTTTACGACCACCCACCGACCACCACCACCTCGATATAAGTGCTGAGGCATACAATATGCAGACCAGTAGCTGGGAACATGATACCACTAAAAGAGTCTGATCCAGAGGAAGGGGGAGAAGGGAGGAAGAGGATGAGGATGATGAGAGAGAGGAGGAAGAGTCGGCTGAGGTAGGATGAAGAGGAGGGTTGGAGGAGTGGAGGCCGATCGGATCAGCAGGAGAAAGAGGGACGCAAAGAAGGGAGGAAGGAGGGAGAAGTTGGAGGAAGAGGAGGATACGAAGAGAAGAGGGGGATGAAGAGGAGAGGGAGAAGGGTGAAAGGGGAGGTGGATGAAGAAGAGCAGGGAGGTTGGTGCAGAGCTGGCGAGCAGCAGCAGGGAAAGGAGAAGGAGCACTTAAAGAAGGTTCCTTTGGGAGGGCCAGGAGCAGCATGTGGTGCAGGCCCACACTCTGGCCTTCAGGGGGAGCAGCCAACCCTGAAGCAAGGCAACCTGGAACAGCCAGTGAAGATGAAGATGGATCTAGCAAACGGACATCCTAATGGACCCTCTGATGCGTCCGACCTCCCCCGAATCATCATCACCACCACCACCACCACCACCACCATCATCATCATCATCATCCTCTCTCAGTACCCGCCGTCGGTCTGCAGGTCGAGGTCCCCGCGGGCTAAAGCGTCATGCTACAGGCAGCTCCGTCGGTCTGTAGGTCGAGGTCCCCGCGGGCTAAAGCGTCATGCTACAGGCAGCTCCGTCGGTCTGTAGGTCGAGGTCCCCGCGGGCTAAAGCGTCATGCTACAGGCAGCTCCGTCGGTCTGTAGGTCGAGGTCCCCGCGGGTTAAAGCGTCATGCTACAGGCAGCTCCGTCGGTCTGTAGGTCGAGGTCCCCACGGACTAAAGCGTCGTGCTACAGGCAGCTCCGTCGGTCTGCAGGTCGAGGTCCCCGCGGGCTAAAGCGTCGTGCTACAGGCAGCTCCGTCGGTCTGTAGCTCGAGGTCCCCGTGGGCTAAAGCGTCGTGCTACAGGCAGCTCCGTCGGTCTGTAGGTCGAGGTCCCCGCGGGCTAAAGCGTCATGCTACAGGCAGCTCCGTCGGTCTGCAAGTCGAGGTCCCCGCGGACTAAAGCGTCGTGCTACAGGCAGCTCCGTCGGTCTGTAGGTCGAGGTCCCCGCGGGCTAAAGCGTCGTGCTACAGGCAGCTCCGTCGGTCTGCAAGTCGAGGTCCCCGCGGACTAAAGCGTCGTGCTACAGGCAGCTCCGTCGGTCTGTAGGTCGAGGTCCCCGCGGGCTAAAGCGTCGTGCTACAGGCAGCTCCGTCGGTCTGTAGGTCGAGGTCCCCGCGGGCTAAAGCGTCGTGCTACAGGCAGCTCCGTCGGTCTGTAGGTCGAGGTCCCCGCGGGCTAAAGCGTCGTGCTACAGGCAGCTCCGTCGGTCTGTAGGTCGAGGTCCCCGCGGGCTAAAGCGTCATGCTACAGGCAGCTCCGTCGGTCTGCAGGTCGAGGTCCCCACGGACTAAAGCGTCGTGCTACAGGCAGCTCCGTCGGTCTGTAGGTCGAGGTCCCCGCGGGCTAAAACGTCATGCTACAGGCAGCTCCGTCGGTCTGTAGGTCGAGGTCCCCGCGGGCTAAAGCGTTGTGCTACAGGCAGCTCCGTCGGTCTGTAGGTCGAGGTCCCCGCGGGCTAAAGCGTCGTGCTACAGGCAGCTCCGTCGGTCTGTAGGTCGAGGTCCCCGCGGGGCTAAAGCGTCATGCTACAGGCAGCTCCGTCGGTCTGCAGGTCGAGGTCCCCGCGGGCTAAAGCGTCGTGCTACAGGCAGCTCCGTCGGTCTGTAGGTCGAGGTCCCCGCGGGCTAAAGCGTCATGCTACAGGCAGCTCCGTCGGTCTGTAGGTCGAGGTCCCCGCGGGCTAAAGCGTCGTGCTACAGGCAGCTCCGTCGGTCTGTAGGTCGAGGTCCCCGCGGGCTAAAGCGTCGTGCTACAGGCAGCTCAGCGTGTGGCGGTGAAAGCCGAGCTGCTCGTTACTCTTTTACTAGGTACAAATCCATATGTACGCAAACATTGTTTATCCAGATCTGTAATGCTCCTAGCTATACACAATAATTATATCGGGCCGCTACACTAAGTCAATCTATTTATTTTTATTTTTGCTCTCTCGTGGCCCGTTTTGTGGCCTCGTTTCTTCTAACAGATATAAACTTGGCAGGTTACTTGAGGACATGAGCAGAAGCTCTTTCTGAAACTTGAAGAAGAAGTTAGATACAGTTTAAACGTCTGCCGCTTTCTTAAGACACCCCTGGGATCAGGGTTTAGGGGCAAGGGAGGGTTGGGGGCTGATAAATGACATCATGGGGAGTCATTTGAAAGATAAGAAGAAGTGTTGTCATGGTGACTGTGCGGACCCCGTTAATTGGGAAAGGAGTCACAAATAGCTTGGCACACGCAGCAGTGGCAAGCAGTAGATTCTGGTTAACGCCCACATGTTTTCTTTTGGAAAGTTGGCACAGAGAAAGAAAAAGGGGAAAAATGTGCAGTCTGAAGCCATAACAGCTCTGCTGACCTTTACGGCCTCGTCAACACATTTACAAACCAACTCATAAGAAATAACGAAACCTAACCATTTCAAGACACTGAACTCGGCATCATCGCTGAAGGGAAAGAGTGATAAATAGCACCTCAAAAACAGTTGATAGAGTAATATATATATGAATCGAATGTATAATTCATCACCATTACTTTAATGTGATGTACGACTAATATGATGTATTGTATGTCTTCATATGTTAGTCTTCCGAGCATAAACAGCAGGAGGCTGTCGATAACTGAAGAACGAGTGGACCAAATCACGACTTTCTGGAGTCAATTTCCGAAAAAGAATAAAAAGGTTTTGTGAAACAAAAACTTAACTGTCTCTCTTGCTTTGCTCATCTAGGAATCACAGTGCGACGGTAAACCTTGAGATTAGGTTTTTCATATATCCATCTGTAACAACATGTCATTCATACAATACCATGTTTTCCCCGGTGAGCCCAGTAGGAATCGAATCCCTAACCATTGCAGTGTTAGCGCCACACATTTCAGCTAGACAGGTCCCAAGTTAAAACCTTGTTAATATGGTAAATACACTTTTCTTTCAGGACTTGTAGGTGTGAGTAAGAGCGGCATACAGAAAGGCCATGAATTGGGAAATGGAGAAAAGGAAAGGATGGAGGTGTGTCTTAGTTTCCACCGCCATCACCTCTGCTTGCATCTTTGCATGACAGAGATGAGTGTCCGGCTGGATTTGATCCTCCGTCGCTAATTATGATCCATGTTATGATCCTGTTAAATCTGAAGGAGTTATTTCCAAGGAAACACACCTACCACAGAATTAATAAAAATAATCTGGATGCCTCATAACCTTTTGAACCAAACATGCAGCATGCTTGTTCTAAAAAATACTTCATCTGAAGCCTTTTGTTTTCTGTGTTTAACGTGTAAATCATAAAAAAAATATTTTTGCTTTCATAAGTATTAATCTTCCTTTGCCCCTACTTCTGTGCCTTGGATGCGATAGATGAGCTTGTGATGGTTTTGATTCAGATTGAAGTCCGTTTATCTCCCATTGTGAATGTGACATTTATCTTCCATTACGCCTTTCCACTGGTTTCTAACAAGCCTCAAATAGCCCCAGCCTTTCCTTCTCCTCAAGGAACAAATCAGAAAAAAACAGAGACAGCGAGAGACAGATGGTTTGTTGATCTTTTAATGAATATGATCATAAACCACGAAATAAAAGTGTCACAAACTGCAAAATAAAAGCCTCACACATCGACACATAGACTATCAATCACTTGATCTATCATCTTACTATCAACATGCACGCCCCTACTCCCTGTTCCTTAATACTAACACCTTTGCTCAACTACCACTGGGGTAATGACACATTTAGGCCAAAAACAATGCTTGGGTGGGAATCAATCCAAGCATTGTTGATGATGTTTCCTCTTTATAATGGATGAATCATCGATCATGTATTATAGGGATACACAATACATTAATGATGGGTCTTTTGCGACCGAATCAGTTTGAATGAACGAATCTTTAACAAGAACGAACCGACCTGATTCTTCTCTGTTGTTCGTCTCATTAGTCTCGTTCGTTCTAAGGTCCCATTTACACGAGGACGCTTGCGGGTAAAAACAACCAAATATTTTATCGGAAGTGCCTTTCGTTTAGATGGTGACAGCGTTTTTGGGGCTTAAAAACGCAAAAATCTGAAACCACCCTCCAGAGTGGAAAACTTGAATACGCTCTGCCGTAGCTTTACCGTCTACACTGCCAAGATGCAAAACTCTGCTCAGATCTGCTGTAATTAAGTTTTGGTTTTTGCAGCGCAGATAAGAGAAGGAGGAAGATTCTACGCATGTGCTCAGACATGGCGGTGTTGTGTGATAGTGTATCACAGCACCACCTAGCCACCTGGCATGCATACCCAATCGAATTCCACACACTTTTGCGTCACCGTATGCACGCAGATTTCCTCCCGAAAACGCTCGTCTAAACGCGACATAAAATGTGAAGACGCAAAGCCACTTTTGCGTCTTCTGTTCAGACCTCCATCATGTAAACGTTGCCTAAGATTCAACTTCTCCCTGACCCACTAGTAGCTGAGCCGCTGAGGCGCTGTTCGTTCACTGACTTTGAGTGGTGAAGAGGAAAGAGGCCTAGTGAGCGAGTGTATGATAATACGATTAAATATCAGTGAAATGGTAAATGAATGCTGTCTTTGTAGTTTCTGTGTCATGCCAGATTACTAAAATATTTGAATGTCTCGTTAATCTCTCTCTATCCTTCATGGTTCGTTCTCAACAGAGGTGTCAAAAGTATTCACATTCATTACTCAAGTAGAAGTATAGATACTAGCATTTAAAAATACTTCTGTAGAAGTTGAAGTATTAACTCAAGCTTTTTACATCAGTAAAAGTATAAAAGTATGGTTTCATAACTACTTAAAGCATTAAAGTAAAAGTAATGCAAGGGGAAAAAAATGCCATTAAGGACAAAAGCTTAGGCCGTGCCACAGGGGCCTATAGAATTACAATCAGCTTTTTTGCCAAGTATGCTCACACATACAAGGAATTTGGTTTCTGCATTTATCCCATCTGTGAATTAGTGACACACACACAGCATACCTCTATAGCACACTGCCCCACTTCCCCCCAAAAAACATTTTTCTAAAGGCCATCTAATGACCATAATGTTAATGTTGAAAGAATTGGGATGCACCTGTTTCAGACACATTTATGCCCATTGAAAATGAACGCATATTCGTACAAGGCAAATACATTAAAGAACCATATATGTGTACTACTGAGCATTAACATGTGTTCATGGAGCGGAAGATATGATGCCTAGTTCCAATACTGTAAGTATTGGAATGGTGCAAGAAGTCAAACTTCAGAGACATGTTATCAAAAGCCTTTATTGGGAATGTAAATGTATGTATCCAAGCTTATGTGCAGGAATTTAAGATGTAACGAGTAAGAACTGAGTTGTTCCAGGTATGGCCAGGGATGTAGAAGGGTTGGCTGGTCTTCTTGGCTACCAACCTCCTCACTGGTGCTTGGTTGGGACATTTCGCTCAACGGCTGCTATTTCGTGGCTGGAATGTGGAGCGATTTATGTCATGTCAGAGAATGTAGACGGGCTCTGGTCATGCGCAGCCAGGTGCCATGGATCGCGTGTAAACCAATAGGGTGTCAGAATGGTATATGTTTCTATTCTCATTCAACCAATCAAATTCACTCGAATTATCTGGATAGGTTTTTTTGTTTGTGTCTTTTTGAACGCCGGCGGAATAAAAACAAGCCGAAATTAAATAGGAGTAACGAGGCCATTTGTAAAAAGTAAGGAGGAGAAAGTACAGATAAGTGTAAGAATGTAAATGCCCCGTTTACACCATCCCGCTAATGGCCGATGGACCACCGATGTGGAAGTCGGGGTGATTCGGGTGACATCGGGCTAAAAATGTATGATCTGGTCAATTTATCGGGGTAGCATTTACACATGCCCGATGTTATAACGATAACATAACGATGTATGCCAGGGAAGACACCCGAAGTGCGTTTGGCGTCATTTGACGTCATTTCGAATGACGCCAAACACGTCAAATGACGCGTTTGGCGTCATTTGGCGTCATTTCGGGAGAAGGCAAAGAGGAGACTGGTTTAGACTGATATTTATTTATATATTTATTTATATTACAATAGCGATTTTATAATAATAGAACGCCGGTTCTAAATGGGCGAAGTACCCTGTAATTATAAAAGTAGGACATCCATCCATCACCCCCTATTTATACACAAGTGGCAGATTGAGGGTCTTCCTTAACACAATCTGGTCACTCACAATCGTTATTTGTCTAGGGTTCTCGAGGGTCTTTCGTGTGTTGAGGTTGCCGATATAAAGACGATAAAACACGATAAAGCGCGGAAGATTAACGAATATAGCCGATGTGCCCAGGAAAATTCCCGAACGATTTGCGATGTCTTACGTTGAACTCCCGTTCTATTCCCGATTATAGCCGATTAGCCCATAGCAACACCTGGTAACCGATTCTACCCCGATTGACCCAAAATTAACAAACATGTTCGTTCTTTGCCGATGTTGCCCGTTGTTGCCCGATCATTGAGCATTTCTTCCCGTTTCTTCCCGTTGTCTAACGATGTTCCCGGGAAGAGTAACGGTGTTTCCCGATGCAACCACGCTATTTGCCGATGTTATAACGATAGCTGCTGATTTAGCCATCGGGCACCATCGGGGCCCACTATCGGGTAGGTGTAAACAGGGCAATAAGTAAAAAGTAAAAAGTAGGCCTGAAAAAATTACTCCAGCAAAGTATAGATACCCAAAATTTCTACTTGAGTAAGGTAACAAAGTATTTGTACTTCGTTACTTGACACCTCTGGTTCTCAAGCATGTGACCCGGGACCCTCACCTTGGTGGATGTTGCTCGATACTTGAGTGGGGGTGGCCATTTTCACAATAGTGTTGTTACTGTTAACCCAAGAAAATCGAATGTGCCCACAATAAACACACCTGTACATAATTGTCCTTTAATCTCAATCAGTGCTAAATCAAGTCTATTATCTTGCTGATATGTTAAACATCCGATAATCAACTACCCCCCCCCCATCCCGCTGGGTTTGGTTAAAGTTGTAATGTTGTGTTGATTGATAACCGACTTGCACGATGGTTTGAGAATGAGAACGAGGAGGAGCTGAGTCTGACTGACTCAGCTGAGAGCCGTGCATTCCATGATTTGATTCACCGCTACCGGAAACTCGACCGAACGATTCTGAATGATTTTTCTTGGCGAACTGACCGATGCGAACTGGATCAAGGAAAAGAATCATGAAATCAATCACTACTATACATGTACTTAAATATAAACATGCATCTACATAATGTCATATTGCATAATGGTGCAATAAAAATCTCCTGAGAATAAAAACAAAGGCCGCGACCCTCTTGACCCATCTAGTGCCCAAAGCCATACTGTATCTGATGAGTTGGAATTAATATAATTCACCTCTGTACTGCGGAAATATTTGCTATGCTGTGACACTCCACAACTGACTTTTTCTTCTTTCTTTTAAAAGACAGTAGAGAAGGGGATTTTAAGTCAATATGATCTACCACATGCGTTGTTGCAGGATAAACAACCAAGCTGCCCCTTGATTCCTTACGAGATGTAAATCCATACTCATTAGTACACTGATTTTAGCTGTGTATACTAATGTGGCTAGTTATATTGAAGTACTTCAGAGTAGTTTTTTGGCCCCAATATGTATTCTGGCAAAAATGTCCAACTCCTGTTCTTTGTTTCCCCACTTAACTCCTCTTCCTCCTCTGTCTGACTCCTCTTCTTCCTTTGTGCTACACTCCTCCTCTTTATTTTCCCCTTGACTTCTCCCCTCCATGCTCCTTCTGACTCCTCCTCTTCCTGTTCCTTCTGACTCACCGGTAATTGCCCATCGGTGTTTCCAGTTTCTTTTCTCAACCTGATCCTCTCTTCATCTCCTCCACCTCCACACCACCTGCTCCCCCTTCTTCTTTTCTCTTTTTATATATTCCCTCACTGCTCTTCCTTCCAGCTGTGTTTAAATGGCTCTCAGAAGACTACTGTACTCATTCCTCTCATGTCTCACAACACCCTCAGCCTTCTCTCTCTCGCCCCAGGTTTACCTCCTCCTCCTCTTCCTCCACCTTCACCTCCTCCTACTTCTCCCTGTCGGTTGTGAAGGGGGGAGGCAAACCGCCAGCAGCTGATTTCCAAACCTCAAAACAACCCATGCTAGCCTCCCCAATGGGCCTCATGAACTCAACTTGAGGTATACAGGCTTCATGTTGAACACAGGAGAAATATCCAACTGTACTCAACCAAAAAATTCCATCTACACCTAAAAACTATAAGTCCAGTTTGTATTTCAAATCCTTGCCCTATTCAAATATAATATAAATAAATAAATATATTTCCCCCCCCCCAAATTATTTATATCCCACTCTGATAAAGGGCACAGTTTCCACTGCACCACCATAATAATATTCAAAAATGTACATTACAGTTTTGAAGTTGATGCAAACAACTGACAACAATGTCTGGTATCTCCAAGCCCCCAACTTGAAAATGTCTTTGTGGCACTCTACCTCGATTTCCTGGGAAATACAATTTTCTTATATATTACATCCAAACGTATATAATACCCTTGGCCAACCTAGCATTTCTAATATCAAAATAACAAAAGTATTCATTTTGAAAACATAATAGAAACGCTGTGTAATTACACGTTAGTGGTCTATACAGATTGTTATTTCACAGATCAGTGTTGAATTATGTGCTGTACCATTTCAAAAGGGTTTTCAGAATGGTTAAATAGTGCAGGGACATTAGCATTAAGGAAACATGGAATATATTTATTTGATAACAAACATCTGTCCTTCTGGATCAGAGAACCTCCTTAGCACTTAGTTTATGTTGAAGCAAACAATAGTTGACAGCTATAATCAAACAAATTTGTTAAATGTTGTTCATTTGCATAGACAAACAATTCCAAAGGCCTCTGTTTTTGCCAAATAGGGAAAAGAAACCTTCTTTCTGGGACCTGCCAATGAAAGCCGTTACCGTGTTGAAGCACACAGTGGCGTGCTAAAACGAGCCGCCATTGTGGGTTTATAACGTGCATATCTGGAAAAAAATGAATTTATTTGGTCATAATCTTTTCACAAGAAGAAAAGAGTGAATGCAATGTGCTGTTCGGACTGAGGAATGTGCCTTCAAATTACTTTTTTTTCTCGACATAAGTCCTGAGATCTAGATCTGATGACCTGTTTTTTTTCCCCCCTTCGTCGGGTTGCAGTAATGCCTTTGCTCACGCTCTGTAATATATCTCTATCTCTCTGTCTCTCCTTCCCTCCTCTCCTTCTCTCAGAGTCGAGCCAGTGCTCTGAAGCACTTACTGTGCACTCCATCCAAGATCCACCGGCCACGGAGAAACCCTAATTCTCCCTCTACTTTAATGCTTTGTTGTGCTACCACTCCAAAAAAAACAGCTCTGGCCTTTCTGCCATGTGGTGGATTTGCATCGCCGTCATTATCGTCTTCATCATCTTTATCATTGTTGTCTACAGTGTTCTGAAACCCAACAAAGTGCCCCAGGTGAGCAAAGGGGATGTTTCCATTTTGGTTTTCAGAGTTGGACTGTGTGTAATGGACTGCTCGGTTGGATGCGCTAAGGAGAAAGGGTTGAGGGTGGAGTTGTGCGCATTACATTTATATGAAATGATTATCAGAGGTTATCTCATTTTGAACACTTTTGCTGTAAGTCTCATTCGTTCCACCTCTCTGTGTCAGATGGTGCTGGAGTTTGCATCAAATGTTTTCCGTTTTCTAAGATATTTGAGATGGTAGAGCGTACAATTCCAATTATTCCATTTGACCAATTTCCTCAACGACATAAGGGAAAAATACAAATTGATTTACCGGAACAACATTACCGTTACTTTTTAGTCATTTAAGAGATGCCTCAATCCACTTTTCTTGACATACATGCATTTATTGAAAAGGTGTAGCCTGGCTATTGTCAAACCAAGCTCAATCCTAAATTGCATTTTGGTCTGGGGAGGCTGCTGTCATTTTCTTCAGCACAAGAGTCGGATCAACAGGCGTAGTTCAACTGACTCTGTACGCAATTGGATAGTCCTTCAACCTCCAGTCCAATGATCCGAATGACGTACTATGTACATTGACGGGAAAACTAGCCAATAGCGTGCCAGTAGGAAAAGCCAGGTTGATGATTGGTTCCTGTAAAAGCGGATCGGAAGCAGTGAGAAATGTATTGCTTCTCTCCAGACCCTGCTGCAGGGCGGACTCAAACCGCCGGCAGAACGGGCTGGGCAGGGTAGAAAAGGTACAGGTTAGGGGCATCTTTCTCAGGGATTCCTCCAGGTAGACCGGACATTGGGGCTCAAATCCCAGTACCATTTTGGCTGGTAGACCAACACCCGTACAGAATAGACAACTCTGCCCGGTCACCCCAACATTAACAAACAAGAAATAAATCTCTATTTTAAATTGAATTAGTAATTTAATATGGTCTTACCTTGTATTTTTGTTGAAATTACCTCATGATAACTTATCATGACCCAAATCCTAATGTCCCCATTCACTTTGGAACATCTGCTGTCGGGGCTTCATACCAGTCCACGTCACCTGGTACCGGAAGACCTCAGTAGCACCACTAACGAACAACCCAGTCCTTCCAACTTCAAACACTCCTTCTGGTCTCATCTGTAATCTGGCCCCCAAAACGCCTCTGCACTTTGGAGGCCACAACTAAAGCGACGTCACATGGGTTATCCTGCCGGCCACTGGCTGTATGTCCGCCAGTGATCTCCAGATGTTTAGTCACCAGTAGAGTCATAAGGAAACAGGCCCTACTCCTAACACAGATACAGTAAACCAGCTCTGGACCGAGGATAGAAGGAAACAGGTCTGACTCCTAACACAGCTACACAAAACCAGCTAGCGAGATCCGGGGTATCGAAGAAACATCACAAAAGTATTTTAAAAGATGCATCGCCCAGTGGAATATGTGCGTGAACCTCGACACCGATAGGGTACTGTGTGAAATGAGGGTCTTAAAGGAATGGCCTGTTTGCCATGGAGAAACCGTCCGTATTTATCACAGAGGCTGTTGTTTAAAGTAAGAATAAGCAGTTAAAATATCTGGGTCAGTGTTTTGTGAGATAGTGCTTACGCAGAGAGACAACCATGCCATTCATCATATACGAAAGGGAGGAAACACGCCGTTTTTACTGATTTTCTGTCCTATTTTAGGAACATTCTCAGCTGTGGGAAACTGTGTGTGCATTATTTACACATCTACATTTTTCAGTGTCTCTCTCTCTCTTCTCTGTTTTTGTCACACCTGCTTTACTTGACCTTTATTCCTTTATCTTTTTTAATATTTTTGTTCCATTTCAGATGTCAGACGTCAAATAACTTATCTCCCTAAGAAATTTCAGCACTCTTTAAACACAATTCCCAATGACTGTGTAAACTTTTTTTTTTTCACTTTTACCCAGTCATAATGCAAATCAGTACGATTTTGGATGCTTACTTTTAACCTTTGTATCGTTGCCAAACACATAGTCCTGTTGGAACTTTTGTTTTCTGTTTAACTAATTATGCATGGACTTGTGTATCTTGAATCTTGTTAATATGATAAGAATGTGATGAGGCTTCATTTTGATGCCTCAGGTATCGTGGTTTTGGGCCAGGCATGACTGGCAGAGTGGTAGGGTTCAACACCATTGTTTATTCAGAGATACAAGGTAGACATATATGCACTCTGGGGGGGGGGGGGGGGGGGGGGGGGGGGGGGGGGGGGGGGGGGGGGGGTGGTTCATGAAGCATCTGCCAGATCCAGGTCATAATTCTTTCTATTTTGGATTGGGCGGAATGGTAAAGAAGCCACGTCTATAGGGTCTGCTTTACCTCAGAACCAAATTACTTCATATGGTGTTGTCTTGACCACTCTGTGCAGAAGCAGAAACTATCAGAACTGGTGTTAGCACTACAAATGTACAAATGTGTCCAATGACAAGACGAGGCATAGAATAAATGAATTATATCAAAGGCGGAGGCCTAACTGAACTCTGTGTATAAAGTTACTATGACTATGACTGCATGGATGTAAACGGATAATCCCAGATGGGACATTTTTGGTTTAATGTTACCATGGCGATGTTATTACCATGTTAATGTTGGCGACCTGTTCTATCGAAACAATCTACTGGTTGTGGTTTTTTTCTTTTCCCTCAGATGTCCCATTGAAATGCGGGTATACTTAACTAGATTAAAACAAATCTAATCACAGAGACAGCGCAAATTAGATTAGACTTTTTTTTACCATAGATGTGACCACTAAATGATGGTTTAATTTTAGTCTTTTTGATGCTTCTTGCATTCGGGTTGCATGATGGAATAATTGATGTCCTGCAGAAAAATATTAATTAAACCAAACAACTTGTAACAATAAATACAGATTTAAACAGATTTTCTACACCACTTTAATCTGTATTTATAACATACGTAAAATTGAATAAAGTAGTGATGAAAATAACGAGTTGTTATCAGCCTGCCACTCATTTAAAAATGGGAACATTATCTGAGAAAAAACAACAGCAATTTGACTGAAACAGGTTTGCCTAACATTAGTGAATAATAAACCCATTACTGACGGGCAAACAGGGAAAGTAAAAGTGCATTTCATTTGAACAGATTGCTTGAAATTTGACCCATAGAAAACAACGCCCCTTTTTTAAAATGTTAATAACAATGTTAAGATGTTACATACAATGTTAATGTTAATAGAATGGGATTTGCATCTCTCTGTTTGGAGGCGCTGGTTTGGCTGTTGCTTTTCACAATGAGGTACACAGTTTGCTCAAAAACAGATGCCCGCCTCCCACCGGGATGCCTGATGCTGCTTTACAGGCGCCTCTTTAAAACAAATCCCTATTTATCAGCCTCCCACAGCTAATGATAATATATTCATCATGAATGTCTTGTGTGAGCGATGGTGTGTGGGAGATCAGCGAAGGTAGAGCTCTCGATGGTGATCTGCATGGGCCAAGTGGGGCCGCAGCAGCTATGGTGGAAAGCTTTTCAGTCTTGTTGGGTAAAACTGTACCAGAAGTCTCCGGTTTAGAAAGAGAAGCCCGTAGCGATGGCTAAAGGTATATCAATGTCGCTGAGTTACAGCACGGGGGCTTAAGGTTATTCACACAGAGCCCTAAAACAACATTTTATCACACGGTGATGGTGATCAAACAACACGCTTTGTTGTTTAGCATACTCGATTAACGGCATGATGTGTGTTTGCGATTTGTGCGTGGGTGTGTGTTTGTTTTCCTAAATGATCCAGGTATGGATAATATGATCTCTAGATGTATGCAACAAGACCTCCTGCTCGTTTTTCAAACTAATTTGTCCTGTTGCACTGTTTCAGTTTTTCCATTTGTATTTATATGCAGATATAATGACTAAATGCTCATACTCTTCCCTTCTTATATCCCAGGCATGGTCATTTTTTGTTGATTTTACTTGTTTCATTATTTTTCCAACTCTTGATGAAATGCTTCGATTTTGACTTTCGGACCCATTCTTTCAGCCTTTAACAATCGTCCCAATACGTCTGTCTGCACGTGTATTTTAAATGATTACTAACTCCAAAACATAATCCTTCGTATCAGAGGAGGAGGTTATTGGCAGGCTGCATGATTGTAGGCTTGTTGACAGGTAAAATACATCCTGCATCCCGCCTACAAAGAAGGCTCGCTGTCACAGGGACATGGAGTTTTTCAATTTTAACTGTTCAGAGAAAGAAAAGCCAGCTTTTATCCCCTCTGCCACATTACTTGGCAGACCGAGATTACAGTGGATCTTAGGTTTAAAATTCCCTTAGAAAAACAGCTAAGGCACACACAGATCACTTTGTTTCACAAACTTGCCGGCAGAATGTGTCTGTTGACAATAATAATGGGCAGAAGTCTCCTGTCTATAGCTCATGTTTGGCATTGGTTGCATTCCAATTCCTGTTTTGGCGACTGCATCTAAATTGCAGAGACGTCGTAGGAGGATTATTTCCATCTGAGGTCAGGCTCCCCACCTTCGTAGAGACATAGGATCAGGACTTCAACAAACAGACTGTCGTAAGAAAGTGGATTAGACTGTGATCCATCAACATTAGGTAAACGGTGGAGCAAACCATCTGTCTGTGAGGGAGGAAGTCAACTACCATATGCTGTTGGCTTATTCATATTCATTCACTGGCGATTCTCCTGGTTTTCAAGTGCGATAGAGACGTCCAGAAATATTCTCCCTCTCCCTCTTCCTCTCTCCCCCTCCCCCTCCCTCCCCCTCCCTCCCTGTTTATACCCGTTTTCTTTTTTACCTGGGCTCCAACTCGTCATCACCTGGTCCTCACAAAGTTCTCCCCGCCCCGCTCAATCCTGCCTCTACAGAGTAGATAACTACTTTAGGAAGTTGGATTTAGAGCTATAGAATTCATCATAAAGTATAGTCAGCAAATATTAGCAGTTATTCGCTATATATCTCAACTAAATCTCCACTATCCTTTGAAAAAACAAAATAAGTTTTTCAGTATTTTTGTTTCAAAGCCTGGAGCAGTGCAGGTCCTTGGGTTCAATTTTTGCATGCGGTCGAGATGACGGTTTGCCTGAGTTTATTTTCTCTGAAAGTAAGGCATTGTCCCTTGAGGAAAGGCAAAAAAAGGGATTTCAATGCAATGGCAGATTTCTAGACAAAAAAAACACTGAAAACGCTTTTGAGACTATGGGTTGGCTCGAGGGGAGGGGAGGGCTGGCTATCGGAGAAGGTAATCAGGTTTTCAAGATGCTCGAGCAGATTGACAAGTCTGTTAGCAGTCAATCTTGGCAGCTGACAAATCACTTTTAAACGATCCTGTTGTTTTTTTGACTGCTCATCTCCGCCAACACAATGTGGGGAGAGCATCGATGCTTAGTTAAAATTAGTAGCACAGAAGGTGCAAATGCAGATGAGACAGTCTAGCCTGGGTTGAATAATTATGAACAACTTTTATTACCAGTGTTGACTATGAATAAAAGTAATGCATGATCATATGAAATGATGAGAAATGGACTGATTAGACTTTCAACGTTGGCAGATGAGCCGTGGAACGGAGACATGTGCATGAGCGTCTGCAACCCAAAGGAGATGTAGATTGCGTCCGTGCGTGCGTGACAGAGCAGTGTGTTTGACCGAAGCGAGAGCACTATTGTAAGACGTTGGAGAGGGGAAGACAGCGGAATACCCTCCGGAATTGTTGACTCTTAAAGGGTCTTTAATAATCCAACAGGCCAAAATAATACAGACTAGAACCTTCAGGTTTCATCACCCTACTTAACCTGAAAGGTAAATGAGAATATCGTAAACACGAGACAAAAGTCCAACAGAAAAACATTTTCCAATTGAGCAACATTTTCAAGATGGAAGCAGGACAGTGGCAGGTCCGTTGGTAGATTGGAAGAATAAGGAACTGGTGGGAAGCAGACGTGGTTATTTATATGACCCAGTAGTGCCGACCACGATTGAATAATTGATCTTTGAATTCTCAGGTGAGCTGCGTATAGATACGCGCTCTATTATACGGGGCGTGGTAATGTTTTGATTGATAGGGTAACAAAGCGGGGTGTGTCTTGGCGCCGGCAGCATGATCCTGCTCGCTGGGACTGGGCGCGGGCACTGGACCGGCGGGTAGCCGTGGCTTTGCCCCGAGATTGCGACAAGCGGTGCTTTGGCGTTCGGAAAACCTTCATGAAATATCTCCTTGAATCTTAAAACTTAATACTACACTCCATTTCAACCAAGTGGCACTGATTATCTTCTCCTGGATGATCTTTTGCTCTTTCCCCACATCGGCGGTGTTCTCTCCCTCTCTCTCTCCACTGAAAAAGGGATAGATGGGGGGAAGGGCATGAGGGCAGGTGAAAAGGAGTTGAGGAGAGAGAGACTTGGGGAGGGAGAGCGAGGGTGGACAAGAGAGAAGACAGCGGACAGACAATAAACACTTCCCCTCATGTGATTTGGCCTTGGTGTGAAACGGAGTGGGCTGATTGGCTGTCTGGCGTGGGCACATGACCCATCAGTCATGATGGGTTTGTTTTTAGATTTCCCTCGCATTGCTTATTGTTCACTCAAAGACGGGAAGCAACGCGATCTTTGACTCAGTAAACCCAGCACATAAAAACGCGCTTTTAAAGTATTCAGTGTGTGTGTGTGTGTGTGTGTGTGTGTGTGTGTGTGTGTGTGTGTGTGTGTGTGTGTGTGTGTGTGTGTGTGTGTGTGTGTGTGTGTGTGTGTGTGTGTATAGAAGTGTGCGGGGGTGGGTTAGGGCTCTAGGTCTATGTACTCTATGTAAAATATGCAGTAGAGTTAGCTTCTGTTATGCTGGTTTTCTTTAGCTGTTGACCGACAGAAAGTCCAATACTTGCTGTGATTCCAATATGCCAGTACAGAAAACATTTTTGGAAACGACCAACTCTTCCGGAAAAAAAAAAGACATTCTGGAAAATGCAAATATAGTTGAGGTTCATGTTCCTATATTATTCCTCCCACAGAGTTCGGTAGGTGATTAAAGCCCATATGCAGCTTGAATTAGATACATGCCATATATGGGGGATTGAGCTTTTGTTATTGAAGAGGAGATGGCTCGATCCGCCAGATAAGACGACCCGCATTTAAAGCAACACTACAACATATCACATCTAATCAATTAAAGCAACACTACAACATATCACATATGATCAATTGTGCATGCTTTTGTTTGGAAACCCAAGACGCTTTTTCCCTTTGGAAATTCTTACCAAAACATGATATGGAAGGAAGTGTCCGGAAGCAACTTGGTTCAATCTCACAGTGGTCTAGCGATCAATAACGGAAGGATTCAAACCCTCAAACCATGACGCGCTGCAACGTACCGGGAACCTCCTCAGTACTCACCCTGGGGCCTCAGTGCTGTGTGTGTGTGGAACCAGGGGCTCCAATTAGAAAAGTTATTAGTTCAACACCGCTCTGAATTCACCGTACGACACCGGCTGCAGATAGCTCTGGACGGCTGGATGCCTCCATTTTGTGCTTGGCCAGGTTTGAGTAATAGAGGCCTTTTGATAGAATCTACTTATGTTGTACGTGTGTGTGTGTGTGTGTGTGTGTGTGTGTGTGTGTGTGTGTGTGTGTGTGTGTGTGTGTGTGTGTGTGTGTGTGTGTGTGTGTGTGTGTGTGTGTGTCTCACTTTCTCATAATTTGTATTCAGTGTGTTTTCATCTATATTTAAATGAATAAATGCATGTTTATTCTCAGAATTTCTGTGTGATTTGTACCTTTGTGATGTGTGTGTGTGTGTGTGTGATTTGTACCTTTGTGATGTGTGTGTGTGTGTGTGTGATTTGTACCTTTGTGATGTGTGTATGTGTGTGTGATTTGTACCTTTGTGATGTGTGTGTGTGTGTGTGTGATTTGTACCTTTGTGATGTGTGCGTGTGCGTGTGTGTGTGTGTGTGTGTGTGTGTAGGGGTTGGAACTGGAAAGGGATCACAGTATTGCTCTCTTGACAAGTCAAGTGAGAGATTTCTAATGTAGCACTCATCCTCATAGTTTTGTAGCCCTTTAGAACATTCTCGATAAGGCCCAGAAGAAAATAAATGGCAAACATGCAAGTTTCAATAGAACCATACACAGCATTCCCACAACTGCATCTAGTCAACATATGAAAATGTGTGGTTCAGTGTTAAGACTGTATTCTTCATGTTGCTGACACAAAATATATGGCTCAGTGGACAGAAAGCAAATCTACAACTGTTCACTGCGATCAATACTATGGCTTCAAAGGGTAGACCTTTTCTTTAGACATGGACAAAATAAATATTTTCTTGTATTATTTAGGAAAGCTATACTCGTGCAACTTCCTTTGGTCTCTCATGTCGGTCAGCCTATATACTTCCCCCCTTTACAAATTGAATACAAAGATTGGCGGTTGGTTTGATTGACAGCGGTGAAGGGACCAGAAGACACCACCCCCATATATTTCAGCTTTGTTCAAACAATCAGCATCCCCCATCTCGTCCACTTCTGGGGGCCCTTCAGATCTGGAGAATGTGATCGTGAGTCAACTCATACTGGGTTAGGGTACTGGGTATGGTTAGGGTACTGGGTAGGGTTAGGGTACTGGGTAGGGTACTGGGTAGGGTTAGGGTACTGGGTAGGGTTAGGGTACTACTGGTGAGGCTGTTTGACTCTTGGACAAAAGGTATTTGGTTTTGATCCAGAGTATCCACAGTCTTACCCTTTAGCACGATGGCAGAGTCCACCACACCTTCTCCTTAATGACCTGTTTCTGAACTCAGTTTAGTCTGGTTGGATCAAAGCGTCTCCTATACGACACAAACAAAGACAAAACCCTTAACCCCAACCACTGCCTGATCATATTGAGGGAACCCCAACCACTGCCACCCGAGAAAGCTTAGCACACCGTCGTAGAAAAGCCGAAATCCCACTCGACTCGACTCCACCTCTCTCCCCAAACTAAAGTGAACTGAAGTGAGAGGGAGTCCAAGTAGCTGTCGAGTTCCACTCCTCAAGAGTTGGGGAGTTTGCGAAGGTAAACTTTGTGGACAACTCTGGAGCTGAGCTGCGCGGCGAGATTGGCACGGGCCTCGGCTCCACACCACAGACTCCTTTCTCTTCTCCTCATTTTGTTTTTCCTTAAAGAGGGTTGATTCCCCCCCCCAGCGCGCCGCCGCCGCCAGTCCCTGCTCCCCCAGAGGGACATGGCGCCCGGGTCTTATCTGCGCATGGCACGTTTCCCTCTGGGGAAATCTGCCTGTGGCACCTTGGGCTCTGCTCTTAAGTGAGGAACAAGGGGAACATGGCTGCTCTTTGTCTGCGTCCTGTGTGCCTGTTCCAGGGCTAATCACAGAGGCAAAGCACCGCCCCGACCACCACCACCACCACCCCGACCACCACCTTCTGGAGCGCCAACAGACACTTTACCTGCTCCTGCCATCTGGAAGCACACTCATCCACCTGCGTCACTCTCGCTCTCGGTCTGACTCGCTTTCTTGGTTCTCTGAGTTTTCCTGTCTCTCTCTTTGGCACTTGTATTTGAACTTTTTATACTCTCAGGCAAAAACTAAGCTGGTCTCTCTCTCTCTCTCTCTCTCTCTCTCTCTCTCTCTCTCTCTCTCTCTCTCTCTCTCTCTCTCTCTCTCTCTCTCTCTCTCTCTCTCTCTCTCTCTCTCTCTCTCTCTCTCTCTCTCTCTCTCTCTCTCTCTCTCTCTCTCTCTCTCTCTCTCTCTCTCCCCTCCTATTTATATAATTTGTTTTATATTCTGACTAAAACAACAAGCGGGTGGAATATTCTGGGTGGTGACAAATTATAGCGATACTTTACATTCATTTCTGCTGAATTTTTATTTTGAAACTCTGTATGGAAAATTGAACTAACACTGTTGGAGGTGAAGCGACAACATTTGTACTATTCCTCTCTGTCTGTCTTGCTTCTGTGCCTCTCTCTCGTCATCAGGATGTTGAGAGAAAATAGCTCATGTTCTCTTGACTCAGGTTGCTTTTTTTGCTTTTTGTTGATTTAAGTTGTGTAAATGTCTATATCTCACAAGTGATGTGAAAAGTATATTGAAGCTTAAAGCCAAACTGAAGTCTCCTTCAAGTAATCTCTCTTAATTATTAGAATTATCGGATTAAGAAGGGGATAGTGGTGTTTATTGGATTAGTGCAGGGACACCTTCCTCCTTCTTTCCCTCTCTTTACACATGGTCCTTTCGGCCACAATTTTTAGTCTTATCTTCCTCTGAGTCTGTAGCCAACCAAACCCCTTTTTTCTCGCGTGCTCTCGCTCTCTTTCTGTCTCTCTCTTCTTGTCTTTCTCTCTCAAACACACATACACTCTTATTGCGCTCTCTCCTTCACTCTTCCCCTCTCCTTCCCTCTGTCTCTCTCTCTCTCTCTCTCTCTCTCTCTTTCCATCCCCCTCTCTCTCTGTGTCTCCCGCCCGTGTGCAAAGAGCAGAGTATATCTGTAGCGTATAGAGGCAGATCAATAGCAGGCGAATGGAGAGAGAGTGGTCTATAATCTCCCTCACCCATGTAAGAAAGTACATTACTGCCACTACAAAGCCTGTCAACCTGACTGCGAGATGTGAATTATTGAATGGATGCTGGTTTTATTGGGACCCATTCAAAAAAGGACAAACATAAATGATGCAGTTGCTCCGGCTACCCCCATGAACAAATTTTCTTTCCCTTAAAATAAGAGGCTTGGTTCTTTAATCAGGGAAGTATGAAGCATATTCTGGGATGTGTGTGTGTGTGTGTGTGTGTGGCAGAGGCTGATTACATTTTGAAGAGAATATTGATTTGAGATATTCATCTTTTGACCATTCAGTGATCTGGATGGATTCTCTCTCTCTCTCTCTCTCTCTCTCTCTCTCTCTCTCTCTCTCTCTCTCTCTCTCTCTCTCTCTCTCTCTCTCTCTCTCTCTCTCTCTCTCTCTCTCTCTCTCTCTCTCTCTCTCTCTCTCTCTCTCTCTCTCTCTCTCTCTCTCTCTACCACCACCTCAGGCCTTGAACTTTGACCCCTAATGGTGTGTGTTTGCACCATTTAAAAATAAAATAAAAAACCCTTCTTTTATTTTCCGTTAACTAAATCCAAAATTTACCGGCGGTGCAAGGATGTTGCCATGGCGCCCATTGTGACCAGGCCTGAGGGAGGTCGGGGTGTGTTTGTGCGAGCGTGTTGGGGGGTAGGGGGATTGTGGGTCAAACTTGCTTCCTCACTATTTACGACGCTGTATTACGTCTCCCAGGCCGACAGGGTCATGCCGAGGTCACACATTAGCGACTGTAAATGGCCGCATTCTCACCCTAACCTTTGACTCAGACTGGTAATTCCCAAGATTTTTCGTCTCTCCCAGCTGCAGATGATGGTCCCGCGTCCCATAATATTTCATTTCCAGCATATGTTCGCCGTGACCCACAGCCCATTTACCGCCGACCGCAGCAGCAGGGGTGCTGGAGGGTTGCCGTGGAAACGCATCGCAAACAAAAACATAACCAAAACAACAGAAAACGCTGGGGCTTATTAAATAGACAGCAGGGCAAAGTAATGGGCTACTGATCCGGCAGGAAGCGTCCGTTGTCAACATCCTGTGTCGTCTGGTCTCTGTCTGACTCAGACCATCGTCACTGTGCGTGGTGTGTGTTTCTGGAGGAGTACTTTCTGGGTGTGGAACTTGCTGAGCCCCGCTCGGGGTTTACTTGAATCAAGGGTTAGGGTTAGGGTTAGATTGCTCATTAAGACTTTAGGCTTTTAACACTATCTCAATAAATGTCATGACACTTCCCAACTTCAAACATATTTTTCTCTAGTTATATCACATTGAGTTAGTGAGATGAATGAGTCTTTTTCATTCTTATTTTCTATTTAATGTATTCTATCTGAAATGTCATTGATCTTTTATTTATTGGTTTGCATTGTCTAGAAAGATTTGGTAAAGTAAAAATCTAGAATATTTCTACTACTTTAAAATATACATTATTCTTGTATTCTTGTATTCATGTTTATGTCAACCACTGATTTTTCCCTACCCTGGGGTGTCCCAAACCTCTGGACAAAGGACTAATTTGACTCTTGATCGACTCTCAGCCACGATGTTGGTTATACCACAGTCAGGGCAACTACCAGATACCTCCGCAGCGTTCCTGTGCATGAAGATAAAATTAGAGAAAATCTGAAAGCCAAGTTAATGTTGCGTCAATGTTAAACAAGACAACTAACAATGCTTTTGTGGATTAAAGGTTGGGTATGGAATTCGCTTTTTTGGCCATTTTTGCAGAATTACTTGAAATCCTTATCATAACCCACTTACAGCCACTGAGTTAGAAGTACTGACATGAAAATTAAACAAGTAAATCATCTGTGGAACGGGCAGGGCTCGAAAAACAGAGCCACCCAGTTGCATTGGACAGTAAGTACGTCAATCAAACGGTCGTACTGCACTCCCCCTCCCCCGCGTGCGACCCCTTTGTGCAGTGCTCGTGACCCAGAGCAAGCTCCTGTTTGTTGTTATCCTGCGGTAGCTACTGGAACTAGTTAATCCACATTTGGACCTAGCAGTAGAAGACAATTTCCATGGCAGACAAGACGCCACCATCCTCATGTGTTTTTTTTAATGTTGCCATGTTGTTTAACGAAAACCTACGCTAGCCTGGCTCGCTCTCGCGCATCTGTGTTCGCGCTCGTGCATGATTGCGCGTCCAGGTACTTGGAATGGGTGGAGTCAGAGTCAGCGTTGAAGGAGAGGGGGTAGGACCATTTGAGTTGTGTATTTTCAAAATCTGCTGGCGTTTCGCAAATCCCATACCCAACCTTTGATTGACAAGCATCTACAGACCACTGTTGTGTACTGTTGGATATTGCCGTTGCTCCTAAAAAAAATCGGCAACCTTAAAAACAGCCAGCAAGTTATTCTGCAGAAATGTACCCATACAAGCGCCGCTCAATAGCATAAATATTCATATGTATCTCAGAGAAATCAATAGGCCAGGAAAAGTTTACAATATTAAAGCATTGCATTATTGATATGAAGGGCCGAATCCTCCCTGCTCATCTGGCCTGTAAGCAAAGCTTCCAGTTATTTTACATAAAGTAGCCCAGGAGAGCTCCGACCTTTGTCACCTTTAACCTCCAGTGGGAATTCTCTTAGCTTGACGCCTTTGATAAGAGTAGATCATCTGAAAACATAAACACGTGTGTGTGTGTGTGTGCCTCGGGGGGGGGGGAGAACAGACTGAAAGCTCTGTTTCTTTCTGTTTCTTTGCAATTTGCTGAGGCTTATAACTTGTAATGAGAGGACAGAGAGAGAGAGAGAGAGAGAGAGAGAGAGAGAGAGAGAGAGAGAGAGAGAGAGAGAGAGAGAGAGAGAGAGAGAGAGAGAGAGAGAGAGAGACGGAGAGAGAGACAGAGAGAGAGAGACGAATTAACCGTGACAATGAGCATTGTGTATAGTTTGAGGCGGGGAGAGAATAGTAGAGAGATGTTTGTAGACAGTGATTTGAACCTAATCGCTAAGTGACCCCTCTTCCTCCTCTTCCTCCTCTCTCTGCAGAGCCGTTTGACTCCATCTTCTTCCCTTCCCCATCGTCCTCTTTAGTCTGCGCTTCAATTAGAGTTTATGATCGCACAGCGTTCCTGAGATCATCATTCTTTTGTGTAGACCTCTACAAAACCAACACCGTCATGCTATTGTTATTAAAAACGTTATTATTATGGTTATTGGTTTTGGTATGATTATTGATATCATTATTATTATTTACATGTACTCATTGAGCACAAACTTTTATTCAAAATTACTTCTGAGCTGAGGCTGAGAAAAATCCAAATGTACAATCAAAATTGTTACAGAAATCAGTGAAAAATGATTCCAAGTGCTTCACAACCATATTTCTTCAATAAAGTAATCGTGTTTTTTTTTATATAGCACAATTCAAAAACAGAAAAAAATAAAAAATAAATATACAGTGAAATATTGGCATTATGAATGTTAATGCTAGCATTAATATACGTAATATTCCGTTATTTAAGCATTCTAGATGATTTTCCGCCTGGAATACATCTGATGACTCATCTCTCTGTACTGCTTGTTGACAGTATCAGACTGATCACATCTAGGTTTATTGCGTCATGTGTTGAAGCAGACTCTGGCCTGTTATACAACCCATTCGCTGGGATGAGCATGAGGCTGGACGCTTTTTCTTCCCAGAGAGAAAAGCTTCTTTCGCTTGAATAGAGATGTTTGTCTGTGTCACAAGGTCGGTTAAAAGGCCACTCATTCAGATGTGACTCAGTTTTGTCTCTCTGAATGATCCGGTATATTTGTATTTCAGTATTTAACCATGATGTTGACTAAGTTTTCTAAGGTTGTTACAAAACTCACTGGATTCAAACATTTGGCAAATCACAATACCCATAATACAGTCTGTTGTAGCACATTTTGGTGAATGGTTTGTCAGTCGAACAGGCCTCCCTCCAATGCTACACCCGCAACTACACTGTGGACTTATGCTTCACGTTTCAGAGAGGCTAACCCTCCCTGAGACACGAACACCATCAACTGCTGGCCAGATGGAGCTCCGCACATCAACAAACATCGTGGTGTTATATTTCAGAGTCCGAGAGGCTTAACCCTCTCTCGAACGTGTCTCATATAGCCAGTGAAGATGAGCGTGCTCCATCAGTTCAACCAAAATATCTAGCGTATCTAGTGTGGCGAATGGCAGTTTGCTGATGAGTGGTTGTGCATTCTTAACTAGCGTCCATGTTTTGGAGCCATTAGTTCAGTCGATTCCCGGTTTCATAACTTAACAACAACACTGCTATACAACTGCACATAACTGTCATGTTATCAAAACCAATATATATTTACGTACCATATTGCAAGTAAGATTGTCTTTTAGTGCTAACTGATATAAAGATGAATGATCAATGCATATAACAGATAGCGATAATTACGCAACATTTTAGGTTTGCGAAACAATAAACAGTAATTGGAAAATGTATTGGATTGTAAGTGTTGTGGAAATATCATTCATTACTATAATATACAAATTGTTTTCACCGTATTTATATAATTACTCGCCAATTTAAAAGTAATTGCATGCATTGTCCCTGTACCTAGAGATACCCCCCCTCTCTGACTAGAGCTGTTAAGACGGTCGGCATTAGCATTGCCATTGTAGCCACAAGTCTGATACTAACACTGCCAATCGACTGACTTCTTTTTGTGTAGAATCCTAGAACTGCCTTGCAGCCTTGCAGCCTTGCTTGCAGCCTTGCAGACATGTTCACTTCACCCAGTGTGTTGCAGTTTATCTTGGCCACTCCTGCCCATCCTACGCACTCCACTATGGTCAGTCCCAATCACCTGTGTTACCTTTGTTTTAACTACCCACGATGGGAAGGTTTCCCGATAAGACTCTTGTTCACCCGTTATCTCTGTATTGTATTGTGTTATTGGTATTGTAATGTATTATTGGTAACTCTTCTGCCTGTACTTTACCATGATCATGCTCCAAAATTAAATTAAATACTTTGCTTGCCGACGTGTCCTTAAAACAAGTTTTCTTCATCAGTTAGTCATGGATCAGTTCAGATGGTTACAATCTGCAACATCACCACTAGATGCTATTAAATCAAACAAATCTCTCTCCCGGTATTACATACACAAGATTCGCCAAAAAAAAGTCTTTTTTTTCGTAATTTCACAACACACACTTCAAACAATGCCAGCGATTCACAACAATAGGTAACTTAATTTCCAAGAAAGTAAACTTAAAAAAAACGGTATCTTTTCAAAAAGATGGTCAACATAATCTGGGTCCAGACATGGGGCTTGAATAGGCCACACTCCAATAAAGGCAACCTTGTGCGGAAAGAGAAAGCTTAACAACATAGATTGAACAGACAAGGAATGTAGCCGCAAACTAGAATGACTCATGGTAGTCTCTGAGGCTCTTTCATCGCTGGGAACATTACGTACAGAGATCAACCAAATGTACGGTTGTTTATACTTGTCCAGTATAAACCTAAAATGGCTGCTCATCGCTGCGCTCTCTCAGTATAAGTTGGGGCTCTTTAGACAAAAGGTATATCATTAAGTGTAATATTAATTAACCCCCCTCGCCATTATGATTAATGATTTCCTTACATTGTGTATTTATGTCCGAGCCTTTGACACAGGAACACTAGGTAGGAAAAGTAATTACCATCTTGTGCTTTTTCTGTGGGCTAATGTGGCTAATTTAACTGTTGTCAAGGGGCCGGCTGTCTATGCAAGATAATGTGCTATTAAACAGTGTTCTCACATTGCCCGGCGTGTGGCCTTGAAATCCTACTAAACAATACGACGACAACGTCGTAAGGCTCTGTATGTGTCTAGTCTGCTTGACATCTCAAAGCATAGCATTGTATTTCCTCCAGCTATTTCTGATGCTCATGTCATAAATCATTGCCATCTTTGTTATGGACTTCTGATTAAAGGACGCGATGGAACATACAATGGATACATAATGAGTTTAGACTTATAGTTAGGCTTGCATTCTTTCTTGTCTTCATAACCTCTCTCTCCCCTGCTATTTACTTCTATATCTCTGCCGCCACCTTTTTTTATTCTTCCTGGTTCCTCTGCCTTTCTGTTAGTGGTTGAACGAGCCCACGTGAGACCTATGTGTACAGTATATTTAGTTTGGGATGTCTGTGTTTCTTGATGCACTTTTATTTTTTTCTTTTGCCTTACAAAGCACTTTATAAATTTGTAAACAGTTGTTTAAAAGCTATGAGGAGAGCCCTTGGTATTACATGGTTAAGTTGCAACCTTAAAGGATAACTCCGGTTTAAAATGGATCTGGGATATGTTTAAGATGATAACGAGATGGGATGTTCGTTTGGGAGCACAAAAGCGCCATTTTGTTTTCAAGACTCGATAAGTAGATTGACGAACACAGAGATTGTGACATCCGTCAGCAACACACAATCTCTGTGTTCGTCAAGCTACTTATCGAGTCTTGAAAACAAAATGGCGTCGAAGGGTGATCTATTGATGGTATTGTGTGTATAAAATGTACTTTTTAATAAACAATCTGTACACTTACAAAGTTCTTAATGACTCATTTTATATTTTAAGACCCATATTATACTATCAAAGAAGTGTCGGGCTATTTCTAGCCTTTTAAGTTGTTTAAAATAGCGATTTTGTTTTGACCATGACAAGATGCCCTCATGGTTCCCAGTTTATAGCGTTTTGGTAGAATCGGCTAAAAACAGCCTATTTAAGAATGCGTTTACATGCGCTTTTGTGCTCCCAAACGAACATCCCATCTCGTTATCTTAAACATATCCCAGATCCATTTTAAACCGGAGTTATCCTTTAACTTGTCCAGTAGAAGTATAAAGGATATGTTATTGGAGGTTTTGTTAGGGGAGCGATAGTTGCTAGACCCAAGAGCAGAAAACAGAGCCAGTACAGGAGTTGTAGTGAAGGTGAACAGGTTTATTTGGTGTAACTAGGAGTGAGGCAGGTTGGAGAGTGGGGCACATCAGGCTGGCGGTGTAGGTCCACAAACACGGTGTATCGAAGTACGATCTGGCGATGACTGCAGGGAAACCAGGTGGATTTGAAGGGGAGTTGATGAGTTGATGCAGGCCAGGTGAGAGCAGTTGAGTGGCAGGCAAAGCACAGAGACAGACAGGGGGTGTGGCCAACACAGGGGGAGAATACACAGCACCCCCACAGTGGCCATGACAGGTTTCGGATCAAGCTGTCCCGATGTGGTGCTCCCTCCCCAACCCGTACCACCTCACCACTAAGCTGCAGGTTAACAGAATGGTTTCAACCATGTAACCAAAGTAGCATTCGATCCGATTTAGCATACAGGGTTTAAAATATCATTCCAAGGACCAAGTTGAAACATCTTTTATTTTGAAATATAAAAGACAAATAAAGCTACAAATTGGCCTCACAATTCATACCGCAGCATGTGTGCTTCGGCTGTTTACCATCGCGGGCCCCAAACTCCCATAACAATCGTACTTTTAGAACTACCAATAAGCCAATAGTGCCTTCAAACTGCCAATAAGCCGATCTGCAATAGACAAGAGAAACAGAGAGATGGTTTATTATGGACTATAAAAACAATAATCCTGGTGAGGCGTAGATGGCAATCAGTGCTAATATCCGAGATCGTCGACGCTTTTAATGTACTGTGGAGAGCTGCAGCCATCACACAGAGAGATAATGACTCCAACACCAAAGCCCAGACATGCTCATACGCATATTGGATGAGAACGACAGTAGCGTTCTTCAACTACGAGTGCACAGGTGCACTCGTAGTTGAATTGTCGTAGTGGCAGTTTTCATATTACTAAGTCATATTTGCTGACCTTGAGCCCTAAGAAATATGAAGAATTTATCAAAATTCACGGTGTGAGAATCACACAGAAAATCTATTTGAAAACGTTCTTTATACTAACTAAGGCTTCTTCCACATATATTTATACAGATCTGCTGTGTGCTGTGCGATGCCTGTATTCAGAGGGACGAGAAGAGTTTAAATAATTGTAACTTGATGATAATTAGCGGTGTCGGCACTGGGTCAGCAACCAAAAGCAGAGCTGGATTGTACTAGCTAGTTTCTAGCGATAATGGGGGAGATACTATCTGTTCACGTCCCCTGTTTCCCGGAGCTATAATCAGTTTTTCTACCGGGCACAATTATAGAGGCAACCACAAACGTGATCTTCATTTCTATTGTTGCATTGTGTACTGAGAGCGAAGAACCAGGTCAAATTCCTTGTTCTGCCCTGAATGTTAAAAGACACTAGATTGACTGTTGAAACGTTTTACTGTTGCAAAGGTATCGTGGAGCTTCTATTTTGAAAGCAACCTAGTTACAGGAAGCAGGAAGAAACAGTGTAAACAGTGAGAAGACATGATGGCATGTTTGTATCATCTCATGGCTGTTAATCCTTGAGTAATCCTTTGTGTGTATCCCTCAGATAGCAATGACTGTAAGTCTTACACATTCTTTACACATTGAACAATTCATATTGATTTATATTGACAAGTTTACCGATATGTTTTCCAAGTTTGTAAGAAAGTAGCAGCGTAATGTGTTTGAGCCTGTAAGACAACTGTACCATCATATACTTACCTGTTATTTCATAGCAGTCCATCAAAGCATTTTTTGTATCTTTCTTTTCTTGTTTCACTCCGATTCAATGCTGTCATCCTGACTTACCTGCTGTTTAAGAAGTCAATAAAGGAGCATGCACGCTCACTTCCTGGCTCTTAAAAAGGAGTTTGGCTGACTGTTTATCTATGTCAACACTTTCGAAGTAAAACACATACAGAGAACAGTAAATTCCTTTTAAATTTACTAAATGTCCAATGATAAGATTCCAATTAGATTATTCTATTCGATTTAACTTTGATTCCAACATTTTTGAATGCATTATAGCTGAAAGTCATTTATTTGGAAATATTATTTGTTTACCAAACATAAACAGATATTGTGTAAAATATTTTTTTGAATGAACCTGCTTTCTTGGCTGCTGAGCGCTCTGCACAAAACGTGAAGGTGCACAACCCAAGCAAGCAGCCAGACGGCCGCGGGCACAAATTAATCCTTTGGTGTATCCCTACCTGAAAGAGGGCTGCCCGACGGATGGGCCATCACAACACGCAGTCTCATAGCGTTGTTATGATCGGTTGGTAACTTCACGGACATACACATAATAATAAAAACGATATTCTCCTAATTCTTGAATAATCAGAGTAAATCTGGACTGAAATGTGGTGGCGACTACTTGGAGGCGACGGTGAAAACCGGGACTCCCCCGGGATAACCGGGAGGGCAGTCCGCGCGTCCGCGTAACGTGGATATCCTCTCTTGGCACAAAGCGCCGCTCACCTTGCGTTGGGCTCCCGCTCGTCTGTCCCCTCGCCTGTGCCGGGGCTTCAACTAATTGCTTACTGTATCTTTCAGCATTAGCGGTTATATATACGCTCTGCAGGAACTGGCGGCGCGCGTGTTTGTGTGTGCGTGTTGTATTTAGCATCCGATTGTGACAGAGTCGAGCGTCTGCTACAGCAGCAGCAGCAGCAGCAGCAGCAGAGAGGCTGGAAGAGAGGCTGGAAGCAGGAGAGGCGGCCAAGGTTTGAGATTAGCCGTGGCTGCCAGGGGAGCTGTCAGACTGGGCTCGTGATGGCCGGGTTCTGCCCAGGCATGATGGGACCCTAATGGAGCTCATTAGTCCTGGACCAACACACCTCGCGTGTTAACCCCGTCACTGCCGCCCGCTGCTAACACCCCGGCGAACACCCTCAGCCCTGCCGCCTAGTATGTGTGTGTGTGTGTGTGTGTGTGTGTGTCCTGTAGGGCTATGACTCAGGTTATCCCTGCTATCACGGTCACTCAACGTAGGCTTTGTGTGATTGTGTTTGTTGCTGCAGCTGTCGGAAATGTAGTGCTTTTTAAAGAAGAACAGACTTTTGCCGTTGTAAGAACCATCACAATTCTTCCAGATGTTAAGTGGTTGAATTTTTGTCGTTTGCGTGGGATTAATGATATTGGGTGTGAAATGTTAGAATTGATGTGTGAGATGCTGATTTGGCCATATTTAACTTCCCTACATACTATCGTGCTCTCATTCACACCACCATACCCCCTCTCACACACACTACCTGACTCTCACACAATATGCACACAATATCCATGCTGAGTCCACACACGTATGCAAGATTTACTCTTCTGGCCTCTTTTGTTTCTTATGTCTGGGGAATTGCATGTTTGTGTTAACGGGAGTTAAAAAAGGACCAGTGCTGAAGAAAAAAAGGCCGCCCTGTTGAAGTTATTGTTGCGTCTAGAAAGGTTATCATACTACCTCTCAGTCACTGACATACTCCGACTCCCCATCCTACTCGCTGACTCCCCATCCTACTCGCTGACTCCTACTCGCTGACTCCCCATCCTACTCGCTGACTCCCCATCCTACTCGCTGACTCCCCATCCTACTCGCTGACTCCCCATCCTACTCGCTGACTCCCCATCCTACTCGCTGACTCCCCATCCTACTGTCTTTTACTCACTATCATACTCTCACTCACCATCATAGTCTCTTTTACTCACTATCATAGTCTCTTTTACTCACTATCATACTCTCTTTTACTCACTATCATACTCTCTTTTACTCACTATCATACTCTCTTTTACTCACTATCATACTATCTCTCAGCCCCTATCATACTCTCTCGCTCACTCACTGTCTAACTCCCGCTCACTCACTACCATACTCAGACTCACCATCAAAAACTCTGACTCACAATCATATTCTCACAAACTACTATGCTCTCATTTACTCACTATTTTATTGATGGAGGGTGTGCGAGAGAGTATGATGGTGTGCAATGTCATTGTTCCCACCATATCATTTCACATACCGCAATTAACAGGTTTGCAGCGGAATTCACAGAACTGTCAACGATAGCATTTATTAGCAGTTAAGGGCATGCTGGGATGACGTATACCTCTAATGCTGCGACAACAGAAGAAAAACTAGCATCACACACAGCGGTAGCTTCTAAGTTGTAGTCTGGTGTTGAGTAGGAAGGAAGAGTGCGTGAGGTGTAGTGAAGGGACAGACTGAGGAACTCCAGAGAGTTGGTTGGTTTCGTAGTAGTAAGTAATCGACTTTCCTATCAAGGAATGGGACAGATTTTAGAGGTGGATGGTTTAGGAATGTGTTAGTCTGGTGGCTGGACTCCCATCTGAACACCTACAGAGTTCTAATCCCTGGTGCTCCCAATTTCCCCTACCTGTAAGTACAGTATGCCTCATCAAAAACTCCAGCTCCAAAACTCCTCCACAACTTTTTCCACGATGACAGCAAGAGAGCGATGGATGCATGCACAGCCCTCCTCACTAGAACAGTGGAGACGACAATAAGCTGGAGTGTGTCAGGCTGCCTCCCGCTCCTCCCCCGCTGGGACTCCCTCCACAGAAAGTGGGTCAGCCCCTGATTGTTAATTACACCTGCGATACCTCCGAGTCCTTCTGAGGGAGTGAAGCCACCGCGGAGAGGCCTGCCTGTTCTGTGGCTACGTCGCTGCATCGCACGCCTTCTTCTGCTGGGGGAGGGAGATGGGGAACAGGACGCTGTGGCGGCGTCCCACTGGCATCCTGCTGTGTGCGTGTGCGTAAGTTAAGGAGCTGTGTGTGCGCGTGTGTGTGGCTGTCTTGATGCCTTGAAAGATAGCCTAGTCTTGTATTCCTTATTATTGCCTCTAATGTAATTTCTTCATGCGCTTTTGGATTTCTGTCAGGGACCATTGATCAGGTAGAATCAACAGCCGACGAATCAGTTGTTTTTTAACCGCTTCTCTAAATACCCAGACAAATGTTATTTTAGACCAGTCGGGAAGAGAGACACTGAGAGTGTGGTTGTATCATTCTCATAACGCAGACATTATTTTACGTCACAATGGCATGCTATATTTAAACCAAATGTAATTGTGTGGATTAAAACTCAGAAGTGGAAAACTGAAGAAAAAATGTTTCAAATTAAACGCCAGTACGTATGGGTCAGGGAATTAAAACAATTCAATAATTGTAGCCTGTGCAGAAAAGAAAAACAGAGAAATTGTATAATTATGGAGTTAATTATGGTGGATTCTCGGAGCCCAGGATTCAAACTGTAATCTCTGTGCTTTTATTGAAGCAGGAAGAAAAGACGGAAAAGAAAGGCAGGAGAGGCAGGACGCTGCGCTGCATTCAGACGGATCACAGCCACCTGTGAGCTAATCTGCTGGAAGCTAACAATGGACGCTTGGTGCTCATGCTAGTGCAACAAACACACAAAACATGACGTATGGCCCATTGAAGACTGCTGGGGTGGTTGGTGGTGTGCTTTCTTTCTTATTTGACCAACTGGACAATATACCAGGAGGCAGGGGGAGGCAGATGTTGAGGTATTTCTCCCCAAACTAAAAGTAAAACGACAAAGCTAAAACAATAACCAACCCAGAAGACATCTGTTTTTCTGCAGGATGCTTTGTTTTCTGTGGATGTGCTCAAGCCAACCGTTAAAAGTATTGATTGTTTACATAATTGAGTGACATTATTGGACTAAATTTCACGGATTGTTAAAACACACAAAAACACAGCCGTACTGAGCACTCAGCTGTAGCATGTCTGTCCTTGTGTTTGAAATTGTAATTTGTCTGTTACATTGTTGCTGTCCGAGTACTATTTGTTCGGATATCTATTTTATTTCATTATGAAGCAAGAAAAACATCCTAGTAAGGATCCTTGATTTCAATTCATTTCAGTCAGTCTAACCTTTCTTCCAAGTCTAAAGTGTGATTGTTAAGGTCTATAGTGTTTTGTTTCATGTTCTTACAGTAGACTTGATTCAAGACATATATTAATTTTAAAGATATCAAGTCAGTTAAAACTGTTTTGAACTGTCATTGACGAAAAATAATCGACAATGACTAACAAGTCACATGATCCTTTCGTTGTTGTTACAGTCTCTGTTCACGTCATTTCTTATCATCAGATTCCTAATAGGGAACATTCCCACATTGCCACTCCTTTGGGTAGCTAGGCAACAGTAGTGATCCTGGGGCGGGTAAGTGTAGTGGCCAGGGGTTTGTCTCCAATCCTGGAAGGCACGGGGTTCGAGCCCCAATGTCCGCAGCTTATCTAACGTAATTCCCTTTCCCTGCTCCTAAACACACCTGAAATCGCTGCAAGTCCTGTTGGACAAAGGCCTCTACCCGAATGACTAAATGTATATGTGAAAAAGAGCTTTCTTCACGCACGTTGTTGTTGTTAAAAAGCATCTCTTTACTTAAAACACAGTCCAGTCTAAAACTCTGGCCCTCTTAAAGAGCACCAGAATGGGTGTGGCTCAATTAGCCTATGAGCCACAGCTGCGGACTATCACGGCTAACCAGCCAGACAGGAGCACGTGAATCTCTTAAAACATGTTTAAAAACAGTGAAGATGCCATTCACATCTTCACAGTATAAATGCGTTGCGCACCCACGATCCACATGTTGCAGTGAGTGCAATGATGACACAAAGGAGGACATCATTGTATGGCAGGGTTGTCATGGCGCTGTCATGTGCTCATACATAAACACACAAAGTTCAATATAAGAATATTCAAGTTCAAGTGTATGAGGAAATTAATGACAACTATTACAACTGTTGCCAGTTAACATCCACACTTAAGTGTAGCTATAAACATAAGTGTGTTTCAAAGAAACGGCCATACAAATTTTCTTAAAAAGCGATGCACGCTCAAACAAAGGTGTATGTTTCCGAGAAATTCATTTTAAACATCCATTGTTTTGCATCACAATATTCTCATCAAAGCACAGCCCAATAGATCCTATCTGTAGAAACAATTTGACAGCGCTGCAAGCAAAGGGGGACCGAAGTGTGCAAACAATATCATCACGCCAACCATCCCAGTCCAATATGGTTGTTCTTATTATTATTGTTATGGTTGTGGATGTGATGCCGCAGTGGTTATCTCATACTGGGGAGCACTGCGGGGCTCTCTGTGGGCTGGCAAGCTCTAATTGAAACCGGCCAATTAGAGAGAGAGGCTTGGACAGTCTCTAGGAACCAGACAGAGCCCCGATGCTTAAAGCCCATTTGAGGGGGGAGTCCTCCTCCTCCTCCTCCTCCTCCTCCTCCTCCTCCTCAGGGGTAGGCCGTCTGCCAGCCTCCTGGTTCTGGATATGGACCGGCTGGATAGCGCTGGTGTTCAGTCCTCATGGAGTTTAGCAAGAAGATGAAGAGCACTTTGATGGCGTTCTTTGATGGCAATACCGCTGAGGCAAACTGTAAGCGACCGACTAATTGCGGAACGGTCATTGAACTTTGATTTATGTGGTCTGGTAATTGTTATTTATTCTTTTTAAGGTGAATGATGGGCTCACATAAATAATCAAGCCAATCCATTTGTTTGCCTGCGGTACATGTCGTATTCGTGAGTGCATGACAAACAATACTTAACGCACTATTCTGGTCAAATTCCAGAAGAAGGATGAGGCATATTCATCCAATAATTATGGAGAGATATGCAATAGTGCAAAGTGGCCGAATTATCACAATTTACCCTCCTAAATAGCAACATATCATTCCAACGAAATAGAGATGTCGTATTTTAAATAACATTGTATTCAAACCAACTCTTCACACATGCAGGCAGATGCAGACAGAGTTGTATTGGTGCAGAACGCAGCCTGTTTCCAGCTACTACTACTGCCATTTAGTATTTTTGTATCGTTATTTTTTCTCATGCTAAAAATACAGAACACATAATGGCATTTTAGTCTCTGTACGTTTATAGCTTCAACTGGGAAAATATAAATAGTTTGTGTTTTTGCGTGCGTGTGCGCGTGTGTGAGAGAGTAGGAGAGGGATTTCTTGAAAACAAAACATTCTAGCTGTCTGCAGTTGTCTCTGGTCTCCAGGGGTGTGTGTCCCATGCGGGCTTGTCATCCACTACAGCAAGGCTAACTAACTAGGTGTAGATGCCCCTTGTTGTGCGATACACATCCCAGAGATAACTTTAACTTTTCTAATTTCACAGATAAAGTGACTTTAAAAAACGATCTGATTTGAGACTGTTGCTGTATGAGGCCCACATCTCCATGAAGATGATTATTTTTCTCTGAATGTTTCTTCTATGTACTTTCTGACATGCTGTCTGGGCTCATTATGGGACTGTCTTCGCTCTCTCTAAAGGGATATAAAAAAAGGCTCTCTCCTTGGCAAGTTTTCCAACCGTTCAAGTGTGGATTTGGAAAGGGAAGGAGTATGTCTCCAAAAGGGAGGATTTATGAAGTAACTCATTTTTTTTCATTCAGAACTTCAAATGCATTATAACTTGACAATTTCAAGTTATATCTGGAGTTGTTTTTTTTAAACTAACGTCTAATTCTCTACAATTATAAAAAAAACCTGTCATATAAGATTTGAAACAAACAGTGCAAACTGTGAAAGCCAACTCTTCGTTTGCTTGTGTATCTTGCCTGAAACCAACGGAATTCCACCCAAAATCGAAATCACCATCTCCTCTTAAATAAAACATGCAATGTAATGAATAAATTATACACAATTATACGAGTTACGATTGTTTGGATCACACCATCGACTAAATAATTACTACTTGGGTGATTTCAAGAAATATATTTTTTTTGGAAGGATTTGTCCACTAGCCACCCGATGCGAGAAATTTCCAAAAAGGCTGCATGTGGTCTTTTAATATGCTCTCTTGTGCATACTCTACTATATAATATTTTTGAAAACAATCATAAGAGCCTAGCAAGGGGCAATGCCTTTCATCATACTCATTAGAGCGAGATAAGACAATGGCACTATACCCACACCTCTCTCTCTCTCTCTCTCTCTCTCTCATATCTATTAGGCTCCCCGTCCTCAGACAAGCCCACACAAATGTTCTCTCCTCCAACCCTCTCTTTCTCTCTCTGCCCCCCACGACCAGCTGTTTGCAATCACACCAGTATCCTAGATAGAGTTGAATTGGTAATTGGCCGTCAGCACATAAAACAGTGCCGTGATGGCTGGCGGTATGTGAAAAGTGTAATTGAAAACAGTTGGAACTGAAATGGGTTTGTTTCTTTGCCATTATCTGTCCTCGAGGACGTGGCCGCCATGCCAGAGATGCAGCTAGCTTCTTAAGGAAGAGGCTGTGTAAGGGAAGTATATTGATCTACGCCATGGAGCTAACTTGTTCTTCGTGCAGCGCTACACTTGGTTATCGACTATAGCTTAAAACCCCTCGCATCAATAAGTTTGCCTTGACCGTGGCGATAAATCTATGAAAAGCGAAATTAAGTAAGCTTATTCATAAGTGAAGCATCCGGTTCTTCAACAGTTAATCCTGAGAGGTATGATCTCACCACCATTCTCATACAACGGGAAGAAATGTGATTTAATTATCGTAATACAAAGCCATCATCTTTTTTGATATGTAATATCTACATAGGTGTACAGAGGACCATAAACAGCAACCATCACTCCTGTGTTCAAATGGTACATTGTTTAGCTAATCGTGTTAAAAGGCTTATTGTTGATTAGAAACCCTTATGCAATTATGATAGTACAGCTGGAAACTGTTGATTAAAAGTGTGAGTTTTCATGGAAAGCATGAAATTGTCTGGGTGACCCCAAACTTTTGAACTGTATTATATATCTTAATGTATTATAGATATATATAGCTCCTGAGTTGAAACCTGTATAGATTCTATCAGTCATTCAGAGGATGTATAAGGGTGAGTATAAGGATTTTTAGGCAAGAACTTAATGGGATACTCCTCTTGTGTAATACACTTAACATCCATTTAAAACATTACAATCTTAAATTCATTAGGCTGTGGAGGACCAGATGATCAACACTTTATCTCAACCAACAGCTATATGCTCTGAGGATCACTTATGTGATTTCAGAACAAAAAAAGTTCTAGATGATGCACAAATGCTGCTTATGTATTTAGCACTTTAAAAGTTAAGTGTTAGTTTTGCTAGAGTACTTTTTCCGAGGGGAGGGTTGGGTAGTTTATGTAGTAATGAATGGTTGGTGTTTTGTGAGGATTTAGGCTTGTTGCATGTTTAATTTCTTGCAATAATTTGTATTTTATAATATGATGACAGTGGATATAATAAGTAAGAGGTGGCTATTTTGAGTTGATTATCTGATTAGATTACTATCACATCACCACATCCATGCATTTAACCTGCATCCACAGTGCATTATATTTAACATGCATAATATTTTGGCATACAGCATGTCCAATGCACAATACAGTAAGATGTGCTGCCACTAATGGTTCACGTATCGGACTAATACAACACGTCTGTGGAAGATGCGACAGCGCTGGGTGTCCTGTATTGGTCGTAATACAAGTTGTTCCAATTGTAAATGTGTTTTACGGGGCCCGAAAGCATCGGTACGCAGTCAGTCAACAGGACGCGTCCACGTTCAGAGTAGATGTGTCGTAAACCCCTTTTTACTAGGTTGTGGAGCACAACCCCCGAATGCATTCATTTAAAGTGTAGTCGCTTCTCCTTTTTAGTGTGTGGTTGTGTGTGTGTACATTATGGATCATTTTGTGCCACATTGGTATCATTCATTTGAAAGATATTCTGCACCACTGTAAGGATTTCAAGACTATGGAAGATAATACACAAAAAAAGGTCCCATGGGGGCTGTGTGTGTGTCGCGCAGACGGGGGTCATCATGTGTTTCTGTGTGCTAAGGGTATGCCTTCACGTGTATATGTGTTTTTATACTTGAATGTGTGTCGTTCACACGATTCACGTTCACACAGAGCTGTAAGGCCCTCAATTAAAACATTATTACAGCCTATAGGATTCAATGTGATTATGTTTCTGTCTCTCTGTTTACTATGTCTTTGTGTACAAAGACATAGTAAACAGAGAGACAGAAACATAATCAAGTGTGTTACAAGAGAGTGTATCAGCATGTATTGAAACATCTATGTAGACAGTTTTTCCTGGATCCATGTATGTGTATATGAGTCAGTGTGTTTGCGTTTGTTGCAGTGTGTGATCCTGCATATATGTATGCCTTTGTTTGTTTGTAGAAGGTGATTTATGCAAAGATGCATACAGGCTTACATACATGCACGCATGCATGCGCGTGCGCGCGTGCGTGTGTGTGTGCATGCGCCCAGGCTAATGATGTCCAGGCTGCCACTAACGGTCATCTTCTCTGCCACCCGTCCCTCTCACTCAGCTGCCCAGAGACATGCGATATGATTATAGGACATCCCACTACCCTGATGGCTCTCCTCCAACCACAACGCCTCGCTCCGTCTCATCCGGCTGACAGCTTGCAACCTTAGTGGTAGCTCGGCAGGGATAGCAGCTTCCCTGACCAATGGGGGGGTCGGGGTCGCTGGTTCGATCCCTATCTGCTGAAGATTCTGCTACCTTATCAGCTCTTGGTGAACTCTTTGTTGTTCTCCACTGCAGACACTAGTGTCAGCGGATGGAAATTGTTAAAATGCGAGTGTGAAGTATTAAAGGCTGGATTATAGTTCTGTGTCGAATAGCCACTGGGCTTTTACATTACCGCTGCAAAAATGTAATTAAGGCAACGGCTATCCTGCTTTGTCTTTGCCACCACACTGGCTCATACAGGACGGAGTAGTTGGGGGGGTTACGTGTATGTTTATGTGTTTGACACATTATAAAGGTCATCCGAGGTCTCTGACCGGGTGTATTTTGGCCGACCACGCTCCTAAATGAAGGCACCGATGGAAACCACAGCAGCTATACGACATAGAAGTATAATTTGACTTTTATTTCCAATGAGCTTTGAGTGGCAACAGGGGGGTTAGCTAGCTGCTTTAGGAATGCCGTTGATTATGAATTTGAAGAGGGAGCAGGTTTCACACTCTTTACCTCATCATTTTCAGGGACATTTTCGATAACCTTTCCATAATCATGGAGGTTTATATTACATAATGTGAACCTTTAGTAAAAGCCATTTAATATCGCAATTCCTGCCCAAATCTAGTAGGGCTGGTATATGGCCGTCGCCCGTAACATTCTTTGTTCAATCCAATTAAAACACTGTTGTGAAATCTATAGTGGATGAGGCCGAAAGGACAGCACTGTTTGGTTTATGTATCAAAATGGCTCCCTCACCCCTCCCTCACCCCCACCTCCTTCCTGTCTCACTGCTGATGTTACCTACTTTACCCAGAAAGTGAAGGACATTAGCTCCTCTTTTATCCCTGCCTCCATTCTCCCTCCTCCCATCCCCTCCTCTGTCTTTGCCCAATTTAGCCCTCTCACCTCTGACGAGGTCAACAGAATAATAACATCTAACCATGCCACCACCTGCCCCCTTGATGCTATCCCCTCCTCTCTCCTCCAGGATGTCTCAAGTGAGATCCTGCCATTTCTCACCTCAATTATCAACTCCTCCCTCACTTCAGGCATTGTTCCAGCGTCTTTCAAGACTGCCAGAATAAAGCCTCTCCTCAAAAAAACAACTCTTAATACCACAGACATCCAGAACTACAGACCGGTATCTCTTTTTTCATTCCTGTCTAAAACACTGGAACGTGCCGTTGCTAACCAACTGTCCTCCTATCTCTCATCTAACAACCTCCTTGACCCTCACTAGTCAGGTTTCAAGAAGGCACACTCCACCGAGACGGCTCTCCTCGCGGTGACTGAGTCCCTCCGTGCTGCCAGAGCCTCGTCCCTCTCATCGGTTCTCATTCTCCTCGACCTGTCCGCAGCATTTGACACGGTGAACCACCAGATCCTTCTTGCCACTCTTGCCGAACTTGGCATCGCTGAATCTGCTCTTTCCTGGTTCACATCCTACCTGACGAACCGCACCTATCAAGAGACATGGAATGGCTCCTTGTCCAAACCTTGCACGCTTGAAACTGGTGTCCCTCAAGGCTCTGTACTGGGGCCTCTTCTGTTCTCCCTCTATACCAGATCTCTGGGCTCGGTAATTGCATCATACGGCTTTTCCTATCACTGCTATGCTGACGACACTCAGCAATTTTCTCTTTCCCCTCATCTGATAAAACCCTGATTGCAACACGCATATCGGAATGTCTGGCGGACGTCAGCACCTGGACAACTGCCCATCACCTGAGGGTTAACCTCAACAAAACCGAGCTCTTCCTTATCCCAGGGAAAGATTGCCCACGCATGGACTTACTGGTCACCGTCGAGAACATCACTGTATCTCCCTCACCAACTGCCAGAAACCTCGGTGTGGTATTGGACAATCAGTTATCCTGCACTGCACACATCACAGCGGTCGCCCGATCCTGCAGATTTGCACTTTACAACCTCCGCAGAATCCGGCCCTTCCTCACAAGGGAAGCAGCTCAGCTTCTAGTCCAATCACTGGTCATCTCCCGCCTCGACTACTGCAACTCACTCCTGGCTGGACTTCCTGTCTCTGCGATTAAACCTTTGCAGCGCATCCAGAATGCGGCAGCTCGCCTCGTGTTCAACCTACCGAAGTTCTCCCATGTGACCCCCCTCTTCCGGGACCTCCACTGGCCCCTGTAGTAGCTCGCATCAAATTTAAGACGATGGTACTGGCATACAAGGCAGTCGATGGAACTGCCCCTGCCTACCTCCAAGCATTGCTGAAGCCACATACCCCAGCTCGATCCCTCCGCTGAACTACCTCAGCTGGACGTCTGGAACCGCCATCGCTAAGAGCTAGCAAAGGCCGTTCAGCAAAGTCACAACTTTTCTCGGTTTTGGGACCTCAGTGGTGGAACGAGTTCCCTGCCGCTCTCAGGACCGCAGAGTCGCTCACTATCTTCCGAAAAAGACTCAAGACTCACCTGTTCAGAGTCCACCTCGACACTGCATAGCCACCTTCCCCCTTCTGGCCACCATTGTACACTGTATTGTATTGTATTATGGTACTTAACTGTGTAGCAACTGCAGTAGCTGCTTATGGCTGTAACACAGGGAATTGATTAGCCTAGCGATTGTGGTACTTGCACTTGGTTCTATGAACATCCTTTCTGTACTGACAGCGATATATTGATGCACTTCTTATGACAAATGTACTTATTGTAAGTCGCTTTGGATAAAAGCGTCTGCTAAATGCCCTAAATGTAAATGTAAATCCCAAATGGCTTGCTGCTGCAATGTCGCCATTAAATATAGTAAAACATGGATCACCATTTTCCATGACAGCTCCCTCATCTTTTCCACAACATTGGATACATTTGTGGTTGTCAAATTCAGCTTTCCAGAACTCCTGGGAACCCAACCGAGGAACCAGCTATATCTGTTATTTTCCTCCCTAATTATATCAGTCAGACAACCGATAAATAAATAAAAATTAGGACAATTAGGATAATTGACAGAATCTGAAATAAAGAAAGCATAGAAGGTAGTCCCTTCCAATTAAATGTAAAAAAAAAAACTTGTTATATCACCCTAGCCCTGAAGGTAAAATTACTGTTATTTTGCAAAAAACCCAATTATCAATAATCAACCAAACAATAATAAAAGTATACTAAATGGGCTGAAAAAGACCGAGCAGTGATATAATGAATCTATTATCACTTACCTTTTATTAAAGGATCAAGCCTTATAATAATAAGTGGGAGGGCTTCTTAGTTTGTGGAACGCAGCATTCTGTTTCAGTGAGGTAATAGTAGTTTCTTCCTTTACGTTTGAGCTACAAGTTCCTTATTTTCGATGCATTTATCTCGGGTTAGAAGGGAGCGCCGTTGTTGGGCAAAATAACCTGCTGAGTACATCACATGCACATTATAAATATAGCTAACTCCTACCCTAGCTTAATGAGCACATCACATGGCAGTCACCTTACAATATAGTCAACTTTTAACACATAACACATGCATGAGAATATAGTCAGGTCAAGGCCGGAGCCGAAGGCCCCATTTCCCAGGCTGGCAGATGGTAGACACTCAGACAATGCACCAGTCATCCTCAAGAACGGGAGGACCACAACAGGAGATGCTCTGAAGCTCTCCCCCGTGAGGAGGAACACAAGAAGATATGCATGCATACACTAGTGCCTGGGAGCCAAGGTCAAGTAAAAACACACAGAACCACACACATCTCAAACGCACACACCTCATCACAAGGAGATACATCATAAGACTGTATCACTCTGAGACTCTTCACCTTCTTCTGAAGCAGACCTTCCACGGAGGCGAAGCTCCGGACGAACCATCAGCGCTGATTAGGGACTTAGACATATTCGATTTCTCACGCTTATGACTCTGTATAACCGTTGCCACTTTACTTAATAAATCCAAGGTCCTCGTGCCGACAGACTTTATTACCTCTCCGTCTCATTTCATCTGGTCCAGTAACTAGACAGACCGTTTTTCCCTTCACCGTCCTCCCTCGTTCTCTCTCACCCCCCCGCTATCGACAGCCGGCCCTGTGGTTGAGCTACCTGCTGGAGGTGCATTAACAAATGAATAGTTAAGTTGAGCCAGAGATGGACGAGCATGTACAGACTGCGGCAGGTACACTCGAGTCACGGACCCCCTCCAGGGCCCCCCCCAGGGCCCCCTCCAGGGGCCTCTAATCTATGTGAACGCTTCAGAGGGATGAGCGCTGGCTAACACATCGCCCTGGTGGCCCCGGCGGTCGAGGAGCAGGCCCCCCCGCACATGAGCTGTAACTGCTTTAAACAGGTTTTATTTTATGATTTATTTATTCTGGGGCCATTTTTCTGGGTACGTGAAGCATCAGCTGTATTGGACCATTTGTCCTGCCACTAATACTAAAGGATGGATAAAGATTGAGAGATCTTTAGCAGTGTACCCACTTCTGCTTTATCCACACTCGTCTTGTAGATGTGGAAGATGCCAAGGCAACATTTACCGTACCTATAGCGAATTTACTCAGTGTAACTGTGACCCATGACCATAGCTAATGTAGTATGTGGCAGTTGATTACTTGTTTGTTCAGGTGCAGCCCTTGACACAAAGAACCAATACCAGTTTATTACTTTGACAATTGTGTGTATGCTTTGAAGAGAAGCGCACGCACGCATGCAAACACACAGATGGTGTTACAAACTGAAACACACACAAATAGCTACTGTTGACATTCTGAATCTGTGTGATGAACACAACTAGACAAACCTACTATCATGCACAATCGAGCGAGGTACACCCCCAATACCCCCCAAAGAAGAAGCGGGAAGATGGGAGCAACCTGCATTAGGCCTACTTCCACACATACTTGCCTTCAAAGTCCTCTTTGAGTTAAAAAAATAAATCATCAATCCACCAACCCCTTTCCGAGCTCCCAAAGTCATCGCTATAAACTTGTCAGCTGTGTCACATGAAATACACTATGGCTAGGCCTCTCGTGGCTTGGTTCAAGCACTTCCTGTAGAGGCAGGAAGTAGGAGATGTAGAGAGAGTGAGCATGTATGTGATACCTTGATTTCCGTTAACGACTAAATTAACAACTCCTGAATTATTACTCTGTGGCTGCAGGGGGGTTGGAAGATAATTAATGAATACAGTTGATTACCTTTTGATTTTACAAAATCAGCTCATATATTTTTTATATAATTTTTCATATATTCCTTTTTCCAAACAGACATACGCGACAATAGGCCAAGTTCAATCATGCATATGCAGACTCCAGCAGGTAACCGCACCAACTGGACCCATCCTGCTGCATGACTCCCTGGTTCATTTTAAACAATAGATTTAAAACAAATGACAAAGACGGGATTATCAAAGGACTTTCAATCGCTACCTGTTCTCCAGGCCAGTGGTTCTCTATTGATCTCAGGACCTACATGTGTCATTATTCATTGGGTCAGAGCCAAAGCAAAAATGTATTCACCAATATTGCACTAATCAGCATGGCCTTCATGTAACAACAACTGTTGGGCGAACAAAGAGCTGCAACATATAGGTCTAAGCACAATTTGAAACCCATTGAAACATGATGTGTCACCTAATTCATGGGCTTCTTTCTTATGATTAAGTTTTGGCATAAGCTCCGTGACTAGACAAAATGTCCACTACAGGCTATATTATACCAAAAAGGTGCAAACCCCTCTCTATTGTTAAACAAGCGACTGGATGTGATGTCTTTGAGATTGGCAAACAGTTTGGTTGGTCTGTTGAGTCTATGGTTTGAAAAGGGAAATATTATAAGTATATTATAAGTATTTGAATAAAAATTCATCCTCGATTACCAACTGAGGCTCAGCCGTCCTTCATTCAGTTAGCCCCGATGACCTCCGAGGCAGGGGAAGTGCCCTTTGAGGGTACTTGGCAGATACTTTTTAAATGTATATAGAAGTTCTTTAGTATGTTCAGGCACCTGGGGTCCCTCACTCCCCCCCCCCCCCCCCATAAGACGTAGGAAACAGTCTTCGAGCAGGCGTTTATTGCTCAATGCTTGTTGCACTGGGAAACCTACTACCTACCTATTTTTTCAAGAAAGTTAACTGAATTGAGGTGATTGATTTTTTTGTAAGTATTATATTTGTAACAAATATTATATCACATTTCACTTGAGATGTATTCATCAGGAGTAAAGATCTTTGGTCTTGATTTCTAAGTGAGGCTGAGAGCAATCAAGTCATACTACCAATATTGGAGCATCTATTGATTGAAGTGTTTCATGACCACACTTGACCAGATACAAGTGCAGGATATTCGAATGTATCAAAGAACAACTAGTTTGTTTGTTTGTAGCACGTGGTGCTTTTCTTTCAATACCAATCATTAAAAACCTACGTCAATAGAACTCAAATACATTTATTTAACCAGCCAGTTCCTGACCTAGTCTGTCTTCTAGCATTATAAAGGAAGCTCTTCATATGAATCATCGGTTTGAATTCAGTCCCTCTATACTGTCTTGGCTACGCTTTAATCACTTGTGACACATTCCTTCTGCGTCCTAATTAGACACACCACAAAGTATGGTCTCCCTGTCTCTTAGTTTTTATTCTATTGCATTTAATTCTATTCTACCGACCACATCTTCTGGCAGAAAGCTTTTTTTCTTTATTATTTCTGCCATGTTTTTTTTAATGAGATCTCCTGTTTTATTATGCCAGTCCTACCTACATCGCGCTCTCTGTCAGGTGGCTGAGAGGCAGGCTGGATGCGGCGGCAGCATAGTCTCTAATGGAACCTGAATGGAAGTGTATTGATCCCTATTCCCTGCCGATTCTCACGTGCTTGCCCTGTCACAGGAGGATCGCTAGCGATGGGCTTTTGTTAGCCGTAATTACTCTTTGGAGTGCGTGCAGTCACATATTCAGGGGGAAGGTGGGGAGAAATAAAGGACTGCTTTTATTAGGCGGCGCGGTACATCTCCACACATTGGAATATGATTGTGTTCTACTGGAAAAAGACTATTCATCTTCCCCACATTGATCGACTTTGAACTAATGGACAGTATCTGCTTTCTTTCTCTGTGTGCCTTCCAAGACATTGAACTCTTAATGACACATCAACAAATAACGGATGTTGCTTTTAGACACTGCAGTTTGAAACAGGTTTGATTAATCTAAAAAATATACATAAAACTTAGAGTTTTATCACATGGCTAGTTCTTGAGGGAGGTTCTGAAAAAAATCAGTGTTTGAGTTCAGCAGCGCTTGAGGGTAGCTTTATTAGTTCAGCCAAACCTGAATTGGAGGTTTATCAGAGGGTAAGATCGCATCCATGTAGCGGTTAAGCAACAAACGATCAGTCTTTGGATGTCATTGGGGAATGTGACAGCCACTCCCACTGTGGGGCTCTTCGATTGCTCGACTCGGAACAATTGATCTGTGTCCCGCTGTTAAAGTCAGTCAATTGACAGTTTTGTTTTTCAACAAAGGTGTCGGTCCAATATTTCCTCACTGGGCAAGATCTGCCTTCTTACCGTCATCTCATGTTTTGAATCACCATACTATTGCGATTTCAGCCCAGTGGAAACCTAATACTTTACCTTATAATGATCATATCCCACCCTCGGTCTGTTGAAATGACAACTTTTCTCACTTCTTTTACACAGGTATGGGTTGGACCAGCTAAGGACAGTGCTGGTGCCTCCAGGAGCTTATCCGCCTCTCGCCCTGTTTACCAGTCCAGTACGAGATAAGTGTTAGCCTAGTTTTACCGGTCTTGCCCCTAACCAGTCCAGTACTAGATAAGTGTTAGCCTAGTTTTACCGGTCTTGCCCCTAACCAGTCCAGTACTAGATAAGTGTTAGCCTAGTTTTACCGGTCTTGCCCCTAACCAGTCCAGTACTAGATAAGTGTTAGCCTAGTTTTACCGGTCTTGCCCCTAACCAGTCCAGTACTAGATAAGTGTTAGCCTAGTTTTACCGGTCTTGCCCCTAACCAGTCCAGTACTAGATAAGTGTTAGCCTAGTTTTACCGGTCTTGCCCCTAACCAGTCCAGTACTAGATATTTTTACCGGTCACTAGCCACACAACATGGCCACATCCTTCAAGACGGTCAAGCTTTCATCGCCAACTCTGTCTCCATCCAGGAACAGCTAATTAATGGCCTGTGAAATAAACCTTTCCTCACCTCTGACCTCTGCTGGTTACAGCAACAGCCCATAAACCTCAAACACAAACAGCGTGCAGCGACTGCCCCAAAACAGTGGGAGATGCTAGGTTTGGCTCTCCATGACCGGAGTTCATCCAATCTATTACTGTGATGGCGTTAGCCTTCTCTACCTCCCGGGGCGTCCCGGGAGTGATGCTTTATGCTGACCAAACAGCGTTTAATCTCGGTTGGAGCGCACAGTGGATTCTAATCAGCCCGACAGGGTACTGTAAACAAACAAGATTGATTACCACAAAGCGTGTGTTTCAACGTGGGACACACTGAACTCCCTGTTTTGTTCTACTGTCAGCTACAGTAGGGCGTGCTGTCAAGAGGAGTATGAATAAGAGAGGGCCTGTTTTTCCATTTACTATAGCCTCGGAGGATGTGATGAGAACCATGCTCTTATCTTCCCCATGCCCCTCCCTTATCATGTCCGTCATAATTTCATTATTAGCGAACGCCACGTAGCATCGTCGGATTAGCCAAGCTAACATCTCCCTGTGGCCAACCGTAGGCTTGTTTAAGTCTAGAATTAATTTGTTCAGTGCTCTACTATCTCTGGTAGAAGGAGAGGCCAAGAGGGAGGAGTATTAGCTAAGTCAAACCATCAGGACGGAATTGCATGGCATTTACAGGAAGTGGAATGGATTTGAATGCAGTTAAAAATGTTGGAAATGCTACTCGGGAGCAAATGTGGGATGCACTTTTTTTGGGGGGGGGATTTATACTCCTTGAGGGTTGTGTTGAGTGCTGCTCTCACACCATGTGAAGATGCTGTGACTGGGGACTGTTACTGTGATCTGTGTGCGTTTCAGTCTTAAATTCCGGCATCTCTAGCCTAGTGCAGTAGTTTTAAAACAACCCAGGAGTGAATCACAGCAGGGGACTCTGAAGTGGTCCAAAGGACAGATGCAATGAAAACCCTTTTTCCAGAATATACTTGCATACCTACATCCCTTGTCCGTTTCATTTGTATCACAAACATGTATCAGACGTTTGGTGGCCGCTGGGCCAAAAAGTGCCTCCACAGGTTCTTTTTCAGATCACAGCATGAAAAAGTTTGGGGTAAACCATTGCCTGGGGGACAAAAACAACTAAATCGCCAAGTTGTGTTCATTTTAAGGTTCCATCTTGTGACTCCAGCTCTGTCATTAGTTACAATACTGGAACAGCAGGGACTGCTTGCTTCAGGTTGGATGAAAGACTGCATGGCCTCCAGGTTTGTAGGGCTGTACACCCAGTCGTCACTACCTTGAGAGAGGGGTTGAACGGATGCTCTGGGGCCTGAGGAGGACCCAGGAGGGGTGGGTGGGAGCTACGGTAGATCATTTATAGCTTGAGTATGGCATGGTATGTGTGAGTATGTTCCAGCCTTTCCTAGAGGAGCCTTTACTCTCACTCGCATGCAGATGTGTAATGAAAATGCTCTGGTGAATAGACAAATCTATACATCGGATGTGTCTGTCACAGAGATGCTTGTGTGTGTGTGTGTGTGTGTGTGTGTGTGTGTGTGTGTGTGTGTGTGTGTGTGTGTGTGTGTGTGTGTGTGTGTGTGTGTGTGTGTGTGTGTGTCTTACTTTGTATAGTCATAGATAAGTGTGCTTCTGTGTGTCATGTGTGTCAGGGAACATGTCAGAATGTTATTATTTTCTTAGAAGAGTGTGTGTCTATGTGTATATATTGAGTGTGACCCTCTTCATTTAGTTACTGTGCTCTGTATATTACTCTACCCTCTTGTAGAACACAGCTTTATAAACAACACTGACGACTAAAATATCAGCCCTTTGTTTGGCAGCTGCACTGTGGCACTTTTAATTAGGTGACAGCGCTGCTGTTTATTTATTTGAGTTATTCAACTTTTGGGCCATGAGTCAATGTGTATTAATAGTTTGGTACTTCACTCTCCACTGTGGCTAATTTAAAGTTAGTTAATTTGAAGTTAGATGATAAGAATTTCACATCACAAGAAGCTTTAAGTATGTAAAACAAAAATCTCTTTCTGTAGAGAGCCATGGAAATGGCGACATCATATTCGGTCGTTGCTTGAGAAATGCTGCATACATCCATCTCTCAATTCACACCACATAGCATCTCATTAGAACTTATTTTGTTGAAAATTATACATGTGCTTTAAAAATAACCATGATTATTTTTTGTTTGAAAGAAAGGCAGCTGGCTGCCTGATTTCAACATCATGAAACATTAAATTTAATTAGCTGGAATTCCAATTAGACCCTTTTTTAATTTCCTAAAAAACTCTTTGCTCCCTGATAAGGACTTTGCAACCACTTTTAAATGCCTGTTTGTTTGGCTTTCAATGGAAAAAATGTAAATAAAATTCCAGTTCCTACATTTTTCACTAATTGAATCCTACCCCAAAAATTATCTAGATATATTTACTAAAAATACTATAAAATAAATAATCAAAGCCTATGACCCACCTAGGATGGCTAACAAAACGGGCAAAATAGTAAGAAATACAAACACACAATTTTCAGTGTGTATGTGTGTGCAAAACAGTTTCATGACCAGCCATTTAAGAGCTTTGTAACAAACAAACCCAAATTGAATTGAACTTTGGTGACATTTGTGAGACCAAAGCCACGGTAGTGTCAACGATATGAAAACAAATATGTATGCACAGTGGTTGCTGAATGTCTTTGATATTCTCGCTGTAATCAAATAAGAGGGAGGTGGAAGAGTGTTCAACTTCAAACAGCAGAGCTTGTTCATGGTCCCTTCCCACAGCAATCTGGTTCCAGTTAAAGCCTACATATACTCAGTGTAGTGAAAACAATATCACCAGGTGTTTGAGACTGCTATTTAATAACATTCTTATTTGATCTAGTAAGGATGAGAATGAAGGGTTGAAAGCAGTCTAGGAAGGTCAATGCAAGGCTCCCTGGGTGAAGGTGTGGCTTATTTGAGTCCAACAGAGAATGCTCGGCTAAATGTACGTGACAAGGAGGATGCTATGCTAACTGAATGCTAGCAGGGACAATGCTAGGTTAGCAGGGCTTTTGTTAGGCAAACTCAAAGAAATGTAGGCTAACTCCAATACTGCAAAACTGACTCTAAGAATGCTAGGGAGAATGCTGGGCTTACTCTAGGCTTAAAGGGAAAATTAAGGAGGACTGTGTGTGGCCTCTTAAATGAGCCCAGAACAAACTCATCCCTGTCAGTGAGAATGACAGCTCTGGCACTCACAACTGACACAGCTGACAGTTTAATGGACACTCACTTGGTCAATCGCTGAATTACTTCCTTAAAGGACATTATTAAATGTTGCTCATATTGCTGACATCCCCGAATGACATTACCAGTTAAATTCATTTTCTTATTTCTGTGGCCCATATTTAGAATTGTGTGTCTCGATGCTACAGGCGTGACGATTTGAGTTGTAAAGAGAGAGTGCAACAGAGAGCAAGATTTAGAAGATAAGCAACCCAAAATAAAAATAAAACTCCCTGCCTATGTTTCTCTGCCATTGAGAAGTGTTGCATTCACAAACCTGTGATTGAGAGACATGATGGATTTATCATCAAGGACATGCCCCGGTTGGTCAGACATTAGCCTGGAGCCATCTAAATTCGAAATTGTCTCAAACAGAGACAGGCACGCAGCCAACCAGAACCATTAACTTCATTCTGCATTTCACTCACTAATAGCTGAGGGAGAGCTTTGGATTTCAAATAGGGTCCACTCGTTATAGCTTGTAAATATTTCCGATAGTTTCATGTTTAAAAAATCTTGCATGAGCAGCATTAACCAATGCAATGACGCATTCCACTAAAGAGTGTTTTTAACCAATTGTGAAACTTGTGGGTATTGCTCCATGATTTTGGCATTTCTTAGTAGGATATTTTTGGCAGCTCTCTCCCTCATTCATATGGATGAGACCAAACAAAGGTGTTTGGCAGATATGATTAGGCTTGCAATTCTTCTGTATTCTGTTGAACTGCTAGGGGGTTGAAGGGGCACTGAGAGTGTTTGTTTTATGTTGCATGCCATGACTCATAGGTCCCCATCCATAAGGCCTGTGAAAATTAGACAAAGTTTCAACTCACCTTAGAACTTTTGATGACTTTTTAAAGGTCCAACTATTGTTGGATATACATGAAGTCACTATGAAGATACCAGAAAGTGAATGAAGAATATATGGTAAATTTTGAATTAACTGCAAATCTGTTGGTTTATTTTTGAACATTACTATTATGTGTTTGAAAGCAGCAGCGCTAGAAAAGGGGTGCCTGATGTAAAGAAATATCACTGACTTCATTCAAATCACTAAAAAGTCCACAAATTGATGTTTTTTGTGTAGTTATTATTCTCTTAATAACATCGCAAATGTGTAAATAAGGTGCTAAACATTTCTGCCAGTTTGCAAGAAGATAATTGTCTGCAGTTCATCATAATCTTTTGTTGAGAATTACCATAATTTGGTTGAATGGGAGTTGTTGCGGTGGTTTCAGCATTGCAGATCATGGTGTTTCTGTGTGTGGCCGTTACCGACTTGTGCTCCTAATATGCATGTATCCCCCCGTTAATATATACATTGCTATGGACTTTATTATACGTTACGTGTTTAGTTTGCGTGTGTTTAAACAGATTTACGCACACGCGCGCCCGCATTCATGAATTATTTTACACGTACAAGCGCCCACATTCATTCATTCTTTTTAACACTCTAACTGGTTCAGAAGAGTCAGGACAGAGTTCTTCAGTGAAAAATCAAGCGAACTCCTATTCATTTCCCCTTCTGAGCAAACAAACACAATGTCACATGAACAAAATGTTCATTCATTCCGTCCGTCTCGTGCTCTTACGACGCTCTCTCTGGCTCGCAGAGAGCGTCTTCCTTCTCTTTCTCTCCAACCCTCACTGAAAGACAAGCAGGCACATAAATACCCACTTCCTGATAGGGTCAGATTGCAGACACCTGTCCGCAATCAGACCCCATTACCCCAGCAGACCCGGTGCTCCACACTCACTTGCGGTAAAACAATGTTACCTCACAATCAAATACTCATCAATCCTAAAAGTTATGGGCATGTACACGATGTCTCTCTCAAGAACATATGTGTTTGCTGTACGGTGTTTGCAGATGCATTGATTTAAAAGTACAACTTATTACCGCTGTATCAGCTGTTCTTTCCCAAATAATTTACCAAGCATGTGTGGCTAGGTAGATGAGAGAAGCAAAGTGTATACGCAAGGTGCACAAGCAACATTATGCATGCCCCCTTAAAATAGCATCTGAACAACACTGACTTTAAACCAGGTATTTCCTGTTTTGTGTGATTTCTGAAACTGCAAAATAGCACCAGGGAACGTTTGCGCCAGAACACGCCTCCTCCTTTCGCCGAAACACCACGTGTGTGTGTGTGTGTGTGTGTGTGTGTGTGTGTGTGTGTGTGTGTGTGTGTGTGTGTGTGTGTGTGTGTGTGTGTGTGTGTGTGTGTGTGTGTGTGTGTGTGTGTGTTTAACTGTCCTATCGAAGAAGGGAGGTAAATCAGGCATTCCCATCAGCCTATTCATCAGGGATTTTATAGTTGGTTCCCGTTGGAAAAAAAGGCACTGATGCAATTAATCAATGTAGCATAAACTTCTTGCATTGATGTTAAATGTTTTGACAGGTACCAGTGTTCACTTCACCTTTTCTTTTCCATTCCACATAATTCAATGAATGTTTTAAAGTATTTACTTTAGAGAAACTCCTGACTTAAATCAAAGTTTTGCCATGTCTCATTAAAAGACAAGACAAGCTGCTGTACCTGCCTTTCATTGTAGTCAACCATTCAATGGCCGTCATTCACTTTAATCACCCTTGCTGTTTTGTTAAAGGTGCAAAATTAGTTTCAACTTAAGAACCAAATGAAAAAAAACCAACTAGTGGTGGCAGAACCTGATAAAGGAGCAGTTGATTAAAAATGAATGGGAAACAACAGGCAGTAATAAACACCAAATTGCTCCTCATTAAAACGGCAAGGTATGTTTCATTATTTCGTATCGAGGCGACAGTCAGCCCTTCTCAGCACTTCCAGTTGCGCCCTAGACCTCCCATCTTCTCCAAGATGAATTAATATGCATGACTGCACTCTAAAAATGGCCCCATTTAATTTGTCATCAAATAATTACAAAGAGTGAGTGGCTCCAATGTTGGAGGATTCCTCCGACACTGATTTCTGGGTAGCTTTTGTGTAAGTAATGGACCTTCGACTGACTGCACACTCAAGTTGATTTTGAACGGAGAATGTCACTCTAGGTCATTTTACCACCCTCCACCCTTCCTTGGCCTCCAAGCACACTCCAGATATCTGGTCCTCTGGTGGTGACAGGGATGTTCACTGTCAGGCAAAGAATAAACAGGTGAGGGAAAATATGATATGGAGTTTATATTTCAACTGCATGGGTGATTAATGCAAATCACAATTTAATTCTGTAACAGAACTGTGTTTTATTGTAGCCTAATTAGGTAGGCCTACATATTGAAATGCTGAAAATTGCCAGCATCTTCAAATAGAGGCCTGGTTCCTAATTCACCAGAGTGGTTAGAGTCAAGTCTGCCAACACAACATATTGCTGTCGACAGGCCAATAAAAGGAAAAAAGGTTAGTCGTTTTATCTCTCAAAGTGAGGCATGACTCTCTTCATCTCATATGAAGACATTTTAATGGCAGCTATGTTCACCGAGGAGACTCCCAGGTGCAAGGAGCAGGGGGTAGGGTATCATCAGGAAGGCTCATTAGCCCTGCTGCCCCCTGCAGACCTCTTCCCTCTTCAGGCTCTGCTTCTGGGGGAGAGGGCGCTGGACGTTGCATTGAAAGGATTCCCAGACTCTTCTCAGCACACTGCCACTCTTGCTCATCAATTATGTGACAAAAGCCTACGTGATGCCAAACAGAGCCAACTGGTCTGCGTGGAAGACAAGCGCAGAGAAAAAGGGCTTGAATACCACTGGTTTTGTGTGATACAATATTTATTTATATATATGTTTTTTTATCCAGATAACTGCGCTGTGAGAAAGAGGTACTGAACCCCCAACTCACATGCGGGACGGGACGCAACCAAGGGGTCGGTTGGTCAATAGCAGGAGTCGGCTCGGAGAGTTGGAGGTTGCAAAAATGGTGCCGGTTTATTTACGTTGCCAAAAAGTACAAAAAGTCACACAAAAGAATACGGCCTCTCGGCAAGCTGTTCCATATCAAATGCCCGACCCTTTTCCCTCACCATGTCTCCCCATTAAATAGGACCACCGATCAGGGCCCACTGGGATAGGTGACGCATCAATACAACATGATCAATCAAACACCACAGAACAATAGCCCAAACACTATATGTTCATCAAACGATGCATACAAATATATACACACACACACACAAACACACACACACACTCACACACAATGTTTGATAAATAAATCACACCAACCATAACGACACTCAGAAGTACAAACACTAACTCACCACCCCCGCCATTAGCAAACCAAATGAACTTCCCATGCGGCACGCGTTCCCCATGGACCAGTTTGCCGGACGGAGTGACACGAGTGACGAGTGACAAACAAATATATGTGTGAATTATCTAGCATGTTGTAAATAAATGTATATGTGTATTAAACTGTGGTGTGTGGTTGTTTGTAGTGTGGTGCTATGTAGGGCTGCAACTAATGATTATTTTAATAATCGATTAATCGGTTGATTATTTTTTCAATTAATCGATGAATCGGATTAAAAAAAAAACATTTGTAATTGCCGCATCTTTATTCAAAAACGGAACATTACTTCAAATTCACAGTGCAGACTGAAGTGTTGAAACACCAGGTTATTGCTCCAATGTCCCGCAACTATTAAAAGTAATGTTAAATGACAAAAAAATAAGAAAACATAACAAAGAAAAAACATGCAATGTTTGATATACATTTATATATATACAGTGTACAAGGGATGTCCATGGTTAACCGGTCAACCGATAAGATCTGTAACCGGTAAATACTAACGGTTAAAAATAAATTTAATCATCTTAATTTCTCTGAGATGACAGGAGATCGTTACCATTTTCGAGACTCCTTGAAATATAACTTGTATTTTTGCTTTAATTGTTGATAAGATAAGATCATAGTTCAGCGTGCATGAATGAACCAACCTGTCGGCGGCAGGCTGTAAACAGTGCCGCGCCTACGAGTGACGTATTAATCGCGCGACTCAACGAATCGATTACCAAATTCGTTGCCTACGCTTTCAGTAATCGATTTTTATCGATTTTATCGATTCGTTATTGCAGCCCTAGTGCTATGTGTGTTTGAAAAGGTAAACGGCTAAATGGTAGCATCTGGGGAAATGCGACCCTCACTTTTCACATCCGCATTACTCTTTAATATTGATGAGGATTTATATTAGGGGTGTCAACAATAATCGATTCGGCGATGCATCGCAATGCGGGGCATGCACGATTCAGCATCCATGCGGCAACGTGCCATAATCGATTATGTCGCTGTGTATTTTCGGGCCTTGAGTGGACAATAGAGTTGTGAAGTACACGCTAAGCGGCGGCGCTAGCTAGCAACAACAACAACAACACTAGCGGAA